>NC_092287.1:7570296-7610296 GCF_036320965.1 Panulirus ornatus
CTCCATTGTTATTGTTTACATTATCAACACATCTAGATACACACACACACACACACACACACACACACACACACACACACCACCGTCAAGGGGTGAAACATTTGCATACGCGACCCGATCGACAACAGAATCCGACGAAGGCGTCATATCCCACACTATCGGCCAGACCTACGTCCCCACCGCTTCATAAAGCATACAATTCTTTCTTTTTCACGGAAATTACTTTATTCCCGTTACCTCCCAGACAGACACGTCTCCCTCCAGTCTCCACCCTTCCTGCTTCTTTCCCCTCTCCGCCATCCACCTCCATCTTCCCTTTCTCTATCAGGGCAATCATGAAGGTCATCATCCCTTCTTCATTCGATGCGCAGACGATGGAGAGGGGTGAGGGAGACGGGGTCCGACAGGTAGAATGTAATCTGGGGAAACAGAAGCTCGGTCAAAGAATGTCCAGACTGTATGATGTGCGGGCACGGAACTGGGTGAGGTGTGGCTTCCCGGACACATAGTGTCGGTGCCCGGCAAACTCGGTGTGTGTGTGTGTGTGTGTGTGTGTGTGTGTGTGTGTGTGTGTGTGTGTGTGTGTGTGTGTGTGCTGGTTTAGGACACACACTATTCACTATGTATACTGATGGGTAACTTGAAAGCTCCACCGTGTGTATGTTGTCTTCTACATCCACATACATATCGCATATGAGATGCCCTAGCTTACGGTCCCGTACTGGAGGGAACATATTGGTCGTGCAAGTCGTGAAGAACGCTGGCGACGGGACGCTGCCTTGTGGGAACCCACTTTAGTAATGATAAATTCTCGTAACCTTAGAATTTATGGACGCTCCTGCGTTATACGCCGGCGGGAGAGATTCCATAGTAATCTCGCAGTAATTTCTGGCATGCCAAGCTGTAATAATTCATACTGTGCGCCCGCCTTATCCTCCACCTCCCGTCTTCCCTCTCTTTCTCCCGCACACACACACACACACACACACGTAAAGACCGAGAAAGAGGTAGGACAAGGTGGCCCACCCGACCTAACTCATCATAGCCACGAGAGTTGGCTGCAAACTATCGCCGCCCGTACGATACCTCGCCTTTCCCTCCCTCATTCCAGCAACACCTAACAACCCCGAGACTCCATACCCTCGGCGGATTAAGCCTCCTCCCGCTCTCCAACTCCACTCAGGTCTCGTCCACGTCCCACCTCACCTACCTACGCCAGACCACCTTGGGGATCGTCCAGCCTCTCCTCAACACTAATGAACCCAGGTAGTGTCATCCGTAGGTAGGCTGGGGAGTAAGTAGGTGTAGTCACTGCACATCAAGATGAATAAGACCCCAAGTCTGCTCCTCTACCCCCCCTCTCTCTAACTTGGGTCACCAGCCACTCGAAGAGGACCTGTCGACAGACGACCGTGCCTGCAACAACACTTTAAATGTTACTTTCCATCACTCAGCCATGACGGGATACCTACGTATGTAACGGATGCATCCGCCTGCGGAATCAGACTCGTTCCTCTACCATTCCTGTGCCACAAGTATCTAATCTCCTTTGCCCCACGACTGCTATCTCTCGCTACTAATTCAAACCTCTCTCTCTCTCTCTCTCTCTCTCTCTCTCTCTCTCTCTCTCTCTCTCTCTCTCTCTCTCTCCCTTCCTCCTCTTCCGCGTCCCCTTCACGTCGTCCACGACCAGCGACTTCATTCTCTTACCGTCAACATCATCGCGTTGCATCTCGTAATACAGCCACCACCTCCAACATCAAACGTCCTCTCTCTCTCTCTCTCTCTCTCTCTCTCTCTCTCTCTCTCTCTCTCTCTCCCTAGCTTCGCATTCCTATCATATACGACTTTCCCCCTCACCACCTTCCCTCTATCCACCATCAGCCCTGAAAATGACGGGACGCAAAAGATATACATTCAGTCGTCGTACATTGTAAGGAGCTCAACGTGCTTTGCCTCCGTACACGAATCTGTACAGCACCAATGACTACACAACAAGTCTCGCGTTAGCCTCAATAATGCAGAGGTCATCTAAGCTACGACGTGACGTTATCAGGGTTAGGAGGGTGTCCCAAACCCACGTATACAAGCCAATAGGGACGAAAATCTACTTAGGTTTAGGGGGGGAGGAGATATGACTTCGAGGAGGAGAGATATATACCCGGCATTGGTCCCTGGGGGATCGCTCGAATCCTTATGATGCATCGATTCGCGTTAGGAAGGGAGAACTGACCCTCAGCGATCCCCAGACATAACGGTGTTCTTAATACTCTCCATCCGCTCTGGTCGACCTCACCTCACGGTCTGCATTACGCATCTCTCTTAAGGCAGGCGCGTCATGGTCTGCATAACGCATCTCTCTTAAGACAGGCGCGTCACGGTCTGCATTATGCATCTCTCTTAAGACAGGCGCGGAGACCGAACACCTGGTAAAGCCAGGCAGCCAGGCGTCCTAGCTTCGTCTCTTCGACGTATATCAACTGACTGTTATATTTCTCTGATGATGTGATTATTACACGAAAGTGCACTTGGGAACTTTTCGTGTTTCATTTTCCCCGTGGACTCATATGAATATCTTGATCACGCGCAAAATTGTGATCCTTTCCAATATATATACATATTCACAATTTCCCGCGTTAGCAAGGTAGCGTTAAGAACAGAGGACTGAGCCTTAGAGGGAATATCCTCACTTGGCCCCCATTTTCTGTCCACCTTTTTTTGGAAAATTACAAACGGGAGCGTAGGCTTTCCAGCGGTCCGAGGATCTGCAGTAATGCCCACGAGTCATTCTTCGTTCCCATGGTAATCTGATTTGCTGTCTGAGAGAGAGAGAGAGAGAGAGAGAGAGAGAGAGAGAGAGAGAGAGAGAGATAAGGGGGAGGGAAGAAAGTTTACAGCCTTTTGCTAATCTGGGGTCGACAGGGGTATTAACATGGATTATATATATATATATATATATATATATATATATATATATATATATATATATATATATATATATATATATATTTAATGTAGAAACACTAGGGAGCTCTCAAAGCCAAGAAGAATTTCATTTTGTAATATATCTTGTATTACAATTTGACTAATAAAAACTTACTTACTTACTTACTATATATCGAAGAGAGAAATGGAGGGAGAAATTTTACCATTATTCATTATCATGTAATCTTAAGACCCCCATTCCTAGTGATCCAGGGTCTCCTGCAAGTCTAAAAGGGCTGCGCTACACTCAGTAGCAGGGACAGTATGGATACAGTTTACCGTGAGACAGGGCGTAAGAACCCGGCTTAAAATTGTGCGTACGTCAAAAAAGCGTAAGGATACACGTAAGGGTTCTTGTGTAACTAAAAAATACAATAAAAAAGTGAGAGGACATAACGGTCAGTCAGTGGATATTTTTCATGCCAAAGAAAACGTGCGAGGGTATGAAAACCCATCAGAATGACGGGCCGGTCATGGAAAACGTGAAAGCGTTTGTTTATACTTGAAACGAGGCTTGGACGACATAGAAAACGTGAATCACCACGTGAAGAAGATCCTCACATGTAAATGAGTGAGAGAAAACGTGAGAAAAATGTATGTCAAAGTAAACGCATGGTGGCGTTTATGGACTCGTAAAAAAAGGTGTATATATATATATATATATATATATATATATATAGGTAGTAAAAGCTTTGCGGAAGATGAAAGCCGGCAAGGCAGCAGGTTTGGATGGTATTGCAGTGGAATTTATTAAGAAAGGGGGTGACTGTATTGTTGACTGGTTGGTAAGGTTATTTAATGTATGTATGACTCATGGTGAGGTGCCTGAGGATTGGCGGAATGCGTGCATAGTGCCATTGTACAAAGGCAAAGGGGATAAGAGTGAGTGCTCAAATTACAGAGGTATAAGTTTGTTGAGTATTCCTGGTAAATTATATGGGAGGGTATTGATTGAGAGGGTGAAGGCATGTACAGAGCATCAGATTGGGGAAGAGCAGTGCGGTTTCAGAAGTGGTAGAGGATGTGTGGATCAGGTGTTTGCTTTGAAGAATGTATGTGAGAAATACTTAGAAAAGCAAATGGATTTGTATGTAGCATTTATGGATCTGGAGAAGGCATATGATAGAGTTGATAGAGATGCTCTGTGGAAAGTATTAAGAATATATGGTGTGGGAGGCAAGTTGTTAGAAGCAGTGAAAAGTTTTTATCGAGGATGTAAGGCATGTGTACGTGTAGGAAGAGAGGAAAGTGATTGGTTCTCAGTGAATGTAGGTTTGCGGCAGGGGTGTGTGATGTCTCCATGGTTGTTTAATTTGTTTATGGATGGGGTTGTAAAGGAGGTAAATGCAAGAGTCCTGGAAAGAGGGGCAAGTATGAAGTCTGTTGGGGATGAGAGAGCTTGGGAAGTGAGTCAATTGTTGTTCGCTGATGATACAGCGCTGGTGGCTGATTCATGTGAGAAACTGCAGAAGCTGGTGACTGAGTTTGATAAAGTGTGTGGAAGAAGAAAGTTGAGAGTAAATGTGAATAAGAGCAAGGTTATTAGGTACAGTAGGGGTGAGGGTCAAGTCAATTGGGAGGTGAGTTTGAATGGAGAAAAGCTGGAGGAAGTGAAGTGCTTTAGATATCTGGGAGTGGATCTGTCAGCGGATGGAACCATGGAAGCGGAAGTGGATCATAGGGTGGGGGAGGGGGCGAAAATTTTGGGAGCCTTGAAAAATGTGTGGAAGTCGAGAACATTATCTCGGAAAGCAAAAATGGGTATGTTTGAGGGAATAGTGGTTCCAACAATGCTGTATGGTTGCGAGGCGTGGGCTATGGATAGAGATGTGCGCAGGAGGATGGATGTGCTGGAAATGAGATGTTTGAGGACAATGTGTGGTGTGAGGTGGTTTGATCGAGTAAGTAACGTAAGGGTAAGAGAGATGTGTGGAAATAAAAAGAGCGTGGTTGAGAGAGCAGAAGAGGGTGTTTTGAAATGGTTTGGGCACATGGAGAGAATGAGTGAGGAGAGATTGACCAAGAGGATATATGTGTCGGAGGTGGAGGGAACGAGGAGAAGAGGGAGACCAAATTGGAGGTGGAAAGATGGAGTGAAAAAGATTTTGTGTGATCAGGGCCTGAACATGCAGGAGGGTGAAAGGAGGGCAAGAAATAGAGTGAATTGGAGTCATGTGGTATACAGGGGTTGACGTGCTGTCAGTGGATTGAAGCAAGGCATGTGAAGCGTCTGGGGTAAACCATGGAAAGCTGTGTAGGTATGTATATTTGCGTGTGTGGACGTGTGTATGTACATGTGTATGGGGGGGGGGGGTGGGGCCATTTCTTTCGTCTGTTTCCTTGCGCTACCTCGCAAACGCGGGAGACAGCGACAAAGTATAAAAAAAAAAAAAAAAAAAAAAAAAATATATATATATATATATATATATATATATATATATATATATATATATATATATATATATATATATATATATATATATATACCTTAACCTAGACCAAGTGCCCATTTCTCTACCAGCACAGCTGGGAGGATGAACAGCTGGGTTTGGCTGTGGACCGACTGCCGCGCCTCCGGGGCTTGAACCCATGCAGACCTGACCCCGGGCGGCCACGTGTTGACCCATGGTCAATAACACTAGCCACTACACCACGAAGGACCCGAGTGTGTGTGTGTGTGTGTGTGTGTGTGTGTGTGTGTGTGTGTGTGTGTGTGTGTGTGTTAAAGAAAACGTCGGTGCGTTTGAAGGCCAACAAAAAAAAGGAGGAGAAGAGGTTTGATTGCAAAAGCTTCGGGTGCAGCTGTGAGAGTGTGATAAGGGTGCGAGAGCGAGGCAGGTGTGCGGGAGTGGGAGCAGGGTGCGTGGGTCCCTCAGCATAATCCATACCTGCCCAGCGCTCTCTCTCTCTCCCTCTCTCTCTCTCTCTCTCTCTCTCTCTCTCTCTCTCTCTCTCTCTCTCTCTCCGAGTCTTGTCACGTGCGGTACATACGTAGCTCTGTACCGCTGTGGTACACAGGCAGTCTCCACGGGGTCTGTGGTTCTGTGCCATACTGTATTGTGATCAGATTGCGCGTTACAATTGTGTTGCCCCGTCTCTTAACCTTGTATATATATATATATATATATATATATATATATATATATATATATATATATATATATATATATATATATATATATATATATTTTTATGTACACACACACACACACATACAGAACCCAGCCTGAGCCAGGTACTCATTCATCGACCAACCGCGAGGGGAAGATGAACAGGAGGTCAGGCTGTGGGTCAACAGCCGCGCCAAGGGTTCGAACCCAGGCAAGCCCGTGCGTGACACTCGTGGTCAGCGACGCTATCCACTCCCCCACGAAGGCCCACGTCTATGGCACGAGCAGCACGACGCACCTCCTCCACTCCTGTAAATGACCCACAACAATCTAACAAAACCTAACTACGCCAGCCTAGCCCTAGGCACCCTAGCCCTAGGCAGCCTCACCCTGACCCTGGCGCCTCAGCTGACCCCCAGGCAACCTCCTCACCCTGACCTTGACGCCCTGGGTGAGCAGGTTCGCCGGGCCAGACGTGGGGCCGACACCACCATTAACTGCTCCACTGGTGCCAAAATAATGCTGTCATATCTACAGGTCGAGGACCCCCACCAACCCCCTAGCGGCACAGCACCAATATTATGGACTGAATTTTCATAATTCACTTCGGAAAATATTCCAAAAATGCTTTTTTAATTAAGAGTTTTCCAACCCTATGTAACTATATATATATATATATATATATATATATATATATATATATATATATATATATATATATATATAAAGACGATTAGATAGGTACAGACTGTTGTATTTCTTTCCTGTATCTCCCCTGATGACGTGATTATTACACGAAAGTGCACTTGGGAATTTATCGTATTCCATTTCCCCCTGGACTCATAGGAATATATATACAGATAAATACTTACATGCATACATGGCTGGACAGTCAAATAAATATATATATATATATATATATATATATATATATATATATATATATATATATATACATAATCTAGAATACTCTCTCCAGTTGTTGCGGGTCGTTCATTCACACATTACGTGCACTGTAATTCGCAAGAAATATTCCCCCAATACACCGATGACTCCATTACTACAACGAAGTATTGCCAGCCCCGTTCGACCTAACACCAATATTTCAATGCTTTACTTACGTTACGTACCGGGGGTGCCACAGCCCAAGCTTATCACGAGTATTTGAATACAGACTTATATATATGCTCACGTTATCGCGCCAAGTTCTGATAAACGAACACAGACACACACAAAAGGACACAGAAGTAGATTTCTATTTGTGTATCTATCTATTTATTGATCTGTATTGTGTGCTGTGTTATGTGGGAATATCTTTAGACTCGTGTATATATATATATATATATATATATATATATATATATATATATATATATATATATATATATATATATATATATACCGCCACCGTCTCTCGTGGTCACCAATACGTGTTCGCCACAAAGTCTGTCAACTGTTAAGTCACTACATCAGTCATTGCTGCTCGTCGTCGGCAGCCAGCCTCGCAGCGTGCAGCGGGAGCCAGACGGCTTAACAGCGTGCAGCAGGAGCCAGTCAGCCTCACAGCGTGCAGCAGGAGACAGACAGCCACACAGCGTGCAGCAGGAGACAGCCAGACAGCCAGCCACAGAGCGTGCAGCAGGAGCCAGCCAGATAGCCAGCCACACAGCGTGCAGCAGGAGCCAGCCAGACAGCCAGCCACACAGCGTGCAGCAGGAGCCAGCCAGACAACCACACAGCGTGCAGCAGGAGCCAGCCAGACAGCCAGCCACACAGAGTGCAGCAGGAGCCCCGGCCGGCCGGCCAGCCAGCAGGTTGTGTGAGACGCCTACAGAAACACTATTTGGAGAGATTGCTTGGCAGGTTTTACAGCGCTATTCCCACGATTGCTTTGCTCTCTCTCTCTCTCTCTCTCTCTCTCTCTCTCTCTCTCTCTCTCTCTCTCTCTCTCTCTCTCTCTCTCTCTCTCTCTCTGTCTAGCTTATTCTGAACACTCTCCAAGTTTTCCTTTTTTTTCTCTCTCTCTCACTCTAAACCCCTTCTCCTCCCCCACACCCCACACCCCCCAAAAGGTTGTGTGGCTGACTTAACGGCCTTGCTCCTCAACGCTGCGTTTACTTACTCACTTACTTTTGAGAGAAGATGAAGGGGTGTACTTCGGACGCGTACCTTAAATTTTAAGGCCTTACGAAAACGTTAATGCTTAAGGTATCTCTGTAGGAGGGGATGCTTTGCCATTTAGGCTTCGTGTTTTCAAATGCGGTTCTTCTTCTTTTTTTGCGAAGACTTAGCGATACACCCCCCCCACTTGCGCTCGAGACTTTACACGCCTATAGATAACATCCGATCAGCCTTTACGAGAGAGAGAGAGAGTCGAGGGGCTTACCCACTACCATAGCCCTGCCGTGAAAAGTACGATCGGGGCTTCCTCCGAGGTGAGACTTTCCGTCGGGCTTCCTCTGGCACAAGACTTTCTCTTCCAGACCTGGGAGGGAGGAGGGACGGAGAGAGAGAGAGAGAGAGAGAGAGAGAGAGAGAGAGAGAGAGAGAGAGAGAGAGAGAGAGAGAGAGAGAGGAGAGAAGAGAAGAGAAGAGAAGAGAAGATAAGAGAAGATAAGAGAGGAGAGGAGAGGAGAGGAGAGGAGAGGAGAGAAGAGAAGAGAAGAGAAGAGAAGAGAAGAAAGAGAAGAGAAGAGAAGAGGAGAGGAGAGGAGAGACCACACCTGAGTGGGGGGGAGGGGGGAAAAGACCACACGGCAGCCTTGTCTTTGGCCCCCCCCCCCCCCCCCTTCCCCCCATCATGGGTGATTCTCGGACACCTCATTCAGCCTCACGGTCGTCAGCAAGCTCGATCTGAATTGGTGAGTGAGGGGAAGGGGGGTGATGGGTGGAGGGGCTATGGGTGGAGGAGGAGGAGGAGGTTGACGATGGGCCAAGACAACAGTTTAATGAGGGGGAGGGACTATGAAGTACAAGTAATGAGGGAGGTTCTGTAAAGCATAGTTAATGAGGGAGGTTCTATAAAGCATAGTTAATGAGGGAGGTTCTATGAAGCATAGTTAATGAGGGAGGTTCTATGAAGCATAGTTAATGAGGGAGGTTCTATGAAGCATAGTTAATGAGGGAGGTTCTACAGAGTTAATGAGGGAGGTTCTACAGAGTTAATGAGGGAGGTTCTATAAAGCATGGTTAATGAGGGAGGTTCTATAAAGCATAGTTAATGAGGGAGGTTCTATGAAGCATAGTTAATGAGGGAGGTTCTATAAAGCACTGGTAATGAGGGAGGCACCAACCCACGGTCAAGGAGGGTTGGGGGGATACTGACTCACAACAATTAATGAGCACTTTGGGAGGTGCTGCCCACAGTCAATGAGGACGGTGAGGGGGGCCCACAGTTAATGAGGACTGGGACATGCTGGCGCACAGTTAATGAGGACTGGGACATGCTGGCGCACAGTTAATGAGGCTAGGGAGGCGCTGACCCACACTCAATGAGGGAAGTGCTCAGTCGCCGTTACTACTGCTACACAATGTGGGTCGACTTGTTTAATTACGGTTCATGAGTGCGACGACGACTGAAAGAAGCCCAGTCGAAAACGAGACACGGTTAATTAATCAATTGCCATTACAAAGGGGGGGGGGGGGAGGAGGTTTCTCATGACTGCGAAGTAATGACCGGGTGTCATGCATGGGATGAGGGAGACACGGTTAACACGGGCAGGGTGGTTGTGCCCATGGCCGTGAACCACGGATAATCTGAGAGACGACGTGGCAAGTCTAGTGCACGGGTTCCCGATACTCTAGTTAATTGGAGTGAGAGCGGCCCACGGTTAATTTCAAGGACGTTTTCATCACTCGGTTAATCAGAATCAGAGGGTGGTTCAAGGTTAATTTAAAAAAATGGTGTAACAGAAGGTTAATCAAAGTCTGCAGAAAGGTTACGGGTTAATTTCAAGGAAGACGCGTGGCCCTATGGTTAACTCGAAGGCCACAAGCGAGGGAAACACCGTTGGTGTAATTAAATCGTGCGGGTGAGTTAACCAGTGCACCAGCAGGATGGGGGGGTGTGGTTGGCCACCCTTTCTACCACCACCACCCTGCGTACGCAGTATACACACAGCACCAAAAAAGTACCTTAACACCAGCGAACGACAGGTCCCACAATGATCACCCGTCATCTACAGGAGGTTGGTACGCTCTCGTATTGTTTCGCCCTTGTGTCATCCCGTGTCACTCTGAAAGCGTAAAGATCCATTTCTGTGCTGTGCTGTGCTGTGTGTGTGTGTGTGTGTGTGTGTGTGTGTGTGTGTGTGTGTGTGTGTGTGTAGCAATACGGGGGGGGGAGAGAGAGAGAGAGAGAGAGAGAGAGAGAGAGAGAGAGAGAGAGAGAGAGAGAGAGAGAGAGAGCTGCTCCCAGGAGGGGACTGCAAGTCTCCGCGAAGTTGATCTCTTGTTCCCTCCACGTCTAAGGATCATGCCAGAGAGCTGGTTGGAGGAGGAGGAAGTGGAGGAGGGAGGGAGAGAGAAAAAAAAACAAAAACAAAAAAGGAAAAAAACTTTTTGGACAAGTGTCAGTGTGATTTCCCCAGTGCTCAAGGCCAAACGGGGGTGGGAAAAATCCCCCCCACCCCCCACCCCACTTGTGATTGAGGCGAGGAGGAAGGTCGAATATATGAGAGAGAGAGAGAGAGAGAGAGAGAGAGAGAGAGAGAGAGAGAGAGAGAGAGAGAGACTGCATCACCAAGGAATAATGTAAAAGTCATTATATATATATATATCTTTCTTTCTTTTCTTTCAAACTATTCGCCATTTCCCGCATTAGCGAGGTAGCGTTAAGAACAGAGGACTGGGCCTTTGAGGGAATACCCTCACCTGGCGCAATTCTCTGTTCCCTCTTTTGGAAAATTAAAAAAAAAACGAGAGGGGAGGATTTCCAGCCCCCCGCTCCCTCCCCTTTTAGTCGCCTTCTACGACACGCAGGGAATACGTGGGAAGTATTCTTTCTCCCCTATCCCCAGGGATAAAATATATATATATATATATAGCCACTGATGAATATGATGCAAGACAACGAGGACCAGAGAGTGAAATAAAAAAGGAGAGAATGTAGGAGGCGAGAGATGGGAAGAAAGAAGAAAGAAAGAAGGAAAGAAGTGGAGTGAAAGTGACAGAAAGCTGTAGGACGAGAGAGTCATGATCAGAAATCATCAAAACAGTACGACGAGGCACGACATGAGAAACGGCGCTATGAAAAAAAGGAAATATATCAATATCTATCTATCTATCTGTCTATCTATCCGTCTATCTATCTATCTGTCTATCTATCTATCCGTCTACCTACCCATCTATCTCTCTATATCTGTCTATCTATCTATCCATCTATATATCTATCTACCGATCTATCTATCCATCTATCTATCCATCCATCTATCTATCTATATAACATCGCGGCGACAGGTAAATCTAATAATGAGAGTTCCTTTCCTTAACCCGAATGAATATACGTTTTCTGACACCAAAGACACAAACACTCTCTCTCTCTCTCTCTCTCTCTCTCTCTCTCTCTCTCTCTCTCTCTCTCTCTCTCTCTCACTATTCCTGAACTGCCATACTACCAAAAAGACAAGCTTTAAAATAGGCTGGAAATAGGCAGAAGAACCTCTCATGGGAAGTGTCAACAACACACACACACACACACACACACACACACACACACACGACGTCAGCAAACGGGGATCGACCAGGTGCACACGAGTTGAGCCAGTTGCGGGTCGAGGTATCCAGCAGGACCGCTGACCACCGGGGCGAACAAGGAGTACGTCATTCGTCCCACACAATGTGCCACAACCAACCAACCAACGCTGGGTTTTTTTTCTGATACGTTTGTGGTAAAGCGACCAGCTCAGGCAAGCTGGTAGCTGGTAGAATGATCACAGCCTACCACTACAGGTGAACTGGTAGCTGGTAGAATGAGCACAGCCTACCACTACAGGTGAACTGGTAGCTGGTAGCAGTGATCGAAATTTACCACGGGTAAACTGGCAGCTGGTTGAATGATCGGAACTTACTACAGGTAAACTGGTAGCTGGTAGAATGACCACAGCTTACCACTACAGATAAACTGGTAGCTGGTCAAATGATCGGAGTTTACTACAGATAAAGTGGTAGCTGGTCGAATGATCGGAACTTACTACAGGTAAACAGGTAGCTGGTAGAATGACCGGCGCTTACTACAGGTAAACAGGTAGCTGGTAGAATGACCGGCACTTACTACAAGTAAACTGGTAGCTGGTCGAATGATCGGCACTTACTACAGGTAGCTGGTAGAATGACTGGAACACTACAGCCACACTGGTAGCTGGTAGAATGTTCGGCACTTACTACAGGTACAAACTGGTGGCTGGTAGAATGACCACAGCCTACTATCCCAGGTGAAAATGGGAGCTGGTCGAATGATCGTCACATCCGTCAATATCTCATGACAGATGCCTGACACACACACCATCCTTCATCACCTAACACAACATATCCTGACGTAAACCTAAATGGATAAAAATGGAAATCTATTGACTGCGTGGATATATATATATTTATTTATTTCATTTATTTTGTTTTGTCGCTGTCTCCCGCGTTAGCGAGGTAGCGCAAGGAAACAGACGAAAGAATGGCCCAACCCACCCACATACACATGTATATACATACACGTCCACACACGCAAATATACATACCTATACATCTCAACGTATACATATATATATACACACACACAGACATATACATATATACACATGTACATAATTCATACTGTCTGCCTTTATTCATTCCCATCGCCACCCCGCTTTGTCGCTGTCTCCCGCGTTTGCGAGGCAGCGCAAGGAAACAGACGAAAGAAATGGCCCAACCCACCCCCATACACATGCCTTGATTCAATCCAGTGACAGCACGTCAACCCCGGTTTACCACATCGCTCCAATTCACTCTATTCTTTGCCCTCCTTTCACCCTCCTGCATGTTCAGGCCCCGATCACACAAAATCTTTTTCACTCCATATATATATATATATGGGGCAAAATTAAGGACCCATAGCCTTATGGAAAAGAATAATCCTGTTAGGAGTAAACGTAAAAACCTCCCTTTCCTGGATGCCCGGAGGTTCTTCCTTCCCTTACCACTTCCTTCTCCCCCTACCACTCCCTTCTGTCCCTACCACTCCCTTCTGTCTTCAATCTTGTAACAGATACATGACAAAATACAGGCACAGCCTATTACACCAGCTGGCAGCCTATCACACCACCTGGCAGCCTATTACACCGCCTGGCAACCTATTTCACCACCTGGCAGACTATCACACCACCTGGCAGCCTATTACACCACCTGGCAGCCTATTACACCGCCTGGCAGCCTATTACATCGCCTATTGCAACGAATTCCTCAAGACTAACGTATAACGCATCTGATCACAAAACAATTGTCATTGCTCACTGAACTGGTTCGCCTCTTGCGTCATAACGGACAGTGCTTCACCACACACCTTCATGATACCTCAACACCAACTCACGAGAGAGAGAGACCCAGTTCGATCGCTTGTTGAAGCCGCAAATCATACCCGGACCCCATTCCATCCCACACACTCTCTCTCCCATATACACACCACTCGCTCATGCCCAACCATCCATCCGAGCATCACGGAGTCACAAAACCATCCATTCGTGAGTCACGGTCGTATATCCCTTCGTATATCACGGTCGTATGAACATGAGAGTGCACGCCACCCAGACGTCCTGGTATGGGACGACACCGTATTACAGGCCCAACCTGACCTAGGTGACACCATGAGGTACGAAGGCAACCCATCCCTCAAAGGGCGCCTCTCCTTACCTTGTATGTACACACCTTACAACCCGCGCGAGCGAAGGATCACCTCACCAAAACACACCACTATGTAGGTGCGAATGTGCCTACACGGGAACATAACTCAAATCCTCTTTGTAAAAAAAATCCTCCTTGTAAAAAAAAAAAAGGTTTTCAATTCTGTTGTTCACTTGCAGCTTTCGGGAGGGAGCCCCCGAGCGCGCGCGCTCGCCCGCGCGCGCGCGAGCTCTGGTTGGGTTCGCGTCAGCGGTCATTTTCGGAACGCGACGACCCGGGGTCGCGTCCCGCTCGACGCAAAATGGAACGGAACGTCGTCACCTCAGCGCTTCTTGTACCACTTGCGAGGAACTGGCAGCGGGTGCCGCTCCGAGATCCACGCCGCCGCGGCCGACACACAGTGGGGCCTTCAAGACACCAGCTGGAGAACAGGTACACTTGGCGGGCATCGGTCAAGACCCATACATTTTTCCGTAAGGCCTCGGAAGAACCCCACCCTCCACACACACACACACACACACACACACACACACACACACACACACTACACCCTCCCCCCCTTCAGGCTAGCAAGAAGGTGCCAACCCACGGTAAAGTACCAACATCATGGGTAAAAACAGACCGTAACGTGTTACACATACCGTAAATATGGACAACACCCGGAACAGCGTTGTTTTACGAACGCGTCATAGCTGTAGTCGACTGCCTCGCACATCACACACACACCAGGTTGAAAAAAAAAAAAAGAAAATTGCCTTTAATGACACGCACCCCCTCCCAAGTCTGTAAAAAATAACTTACTTTTCATTTCCCGCGCTTATCTAATGTATATCTAATGTCAATTCAGCATCCCTAAAAATCACTGGGTTCCTACTTATGTGTAGCGTTAACAGTTGCAATCCCCACGAGGATTTTCAAGTCCACGTATATTTTTCTTTATTTTTTTGGGGGGTGGTGTCCCCCACTGTGACATGTATACCCATTCTAAAAGCCATTATGAAGTTAATGCACTCCCCGGATCTCATATCTCTAAGGTTAACGACAGGTAATCGAGGCCGATATGTGCGACAGTATTGGCTGAACAACAACATACACATTTAGAAATCTAAATATGCTTCGATTTGGAAATCGGGAGGACAAGGACATACGTAAACATTCACACTCCTTTGTTGCTCATGCGCGGTTCTTTACCCCTAAGATGGAAAGCCATTTCTAACTCTCGTTAAATGCCTCAATGGCCTGGCTACAAGCATGCTGACTGAGCATGCGCGTGGGTGTCTCTCTAAAGGCCCCACAGTCCTCCAGCAGCCACCGCAAAGCAGGCACGGGCCGAGGTATGACGAAGGGGTGGACTTCCTGTTTTCCCCCCTCAACACACACACACACACACAACACGCCCTGCGTGACCGACCTACACGCTGATGATGCATCTTTCGTAATGAATATCCTCCTCTCTTACTTCCACATATATAATCATATATATCATATATATATATATATATATATATATATATATATATATATATATATATATATATATATATATAATCATATAAACAAGAACCTCTTCTCTTTGGCCATCAGTAGAAAAGAAAGAAAAAAAAAAAGCAACTGAAAAATCTCCACAACGCCAGCGGGATACGAAGGCGGGTCCGTCGTCGACCCGTGCTAGCCAAACAAGACATTATAACGTCCTTGATCTATCGTTTTGCAGCTCGCTGGCTAAAGCGAGCCATTTACAGTCCAGCATATATATATATATATATATATATATATATATATATATATATATATATATATATATATATATATATATATATATATCCCCTTACTGCTGGGGGGGATAGAACAGCCTACCACTACCCTCCCCTAAACGTTATGGGGAGGGAGGGTTACTGAAGCCTCCTCGCTCCCATTCTCCAAGTCTTCTGGCTCGCACGGATCCAGGCGGCGATGCGCGGCGGGGCCGACCCACGGAGCCAGCCTCGATACTGAACGATGAATAATTCCCCGTGGGGCCCCGCGCCCCCCGGAGGTGGGAGCCGTTGGCCTTAAGGAGATGCAGTGGCACAGTCTCCGACACCTGATACATTTAACCCGGCAGGACGCAACAACTTGCGATACCTTCACGTATTTAAACACACACAAGGTTTTGAAATATACCCCCGTGAAAATAACACGGACCTACCTTAATGTACTTACCGATTCCCACATTTTCCAATATGCAAATGAGACATAAATATTTATCATACTAATTAGGACTACATTTACATGGTTTTTTGTGTGTGTTTCCACGTTTTTAAAAACAGCGGTTCCTAACGTTTTTCGATGCTTCTGAGCCGGGCATTACATAACTAACCCCTCTCAACTGTCCCCTCTCATCGTAATATAATACAAAGATGTACCTGAAGTTTACACTGAAAAATCTCTGCCACCCCCCTAAAAAAAAGAAAGAAAATAACGCAGCTTTAAGCAAACTTTAAGCGCCAAAAGCAGCGTTGCGCTCAAACAAAAGAAATGGCACAATGCCTTTTGTTCCTCGAAGATTTGATCTCACGTGCCTCCAAATAGGAGCTCTTTATCCCCCCCCCAAGGGTTAGGAACCACTGCTTTTTTTAAAACAAAACAAAAATGACACATAATAAAATCATTAATTAAAACATTACTACAATCGATAATGCAAAGGAAAAAAAATCATCTACAAACCTTACCTCGTTATCCGTGCACGTAAATGATACACCTTACCTTGAGGGAGGTGTACAAGCACCAGTGTAGACTGAAGCTATGTTGCAGTGCGACAGTAACATCTACATGACACAACACAGTCAAGTCCAGAGACTATTCCATTGACTCGAGCGACCAAGCCAACGTGCTAGTGTTTTTGATGGGGGGCCAAGGTGCCCCACGCACGGTGCATGTTGTATTGAATGCCATCTATCAAGCCTTATTTGATATGCGTTCTACCTGTAGGTATCATCCAAACCTCCACTCCCTCCTCTCTCCTCCTCTCGGAGCCCCTAGCTACAACGTACCTACGGAAAGAAAAAAAGAAAGGAGAAAGATTAAATTACATACGAGATGCCTTTGATGAGATGGCGTTTTAAAAATGACATTTCTTTTTTTTTTAACATAAACTTATATTCTTTTCAGCATTAATGGAGGCGAGCTGAAGACTGATTTTTGTGGGATCTGTACAAGCGGACGAAGCTAATGGCAATTTCAGAGGTTTTTAAGACATAACTTTGGCGACTTTTATACTCAAAACTGTTATGTAGAATCGTTCACTTTAGCTCCCATGGAGAACGTACGTGAGTGTACTTACACACCAACACGGCCATCTATAATTTCTCAGATGTTCACATTGTTTTTATCATATTCAAGCAGCAGCAGCAGATCACTTATGTCCGGGGTATGTGTTCTGTGGGAGCGGAAGATGTGAGGAACTGAAGGCATTAGTGTGGTATAAGAGCTGGGAAGAGCTTCCGATTAGAGAGAAACAGATGAGCTTCGTATGGCAACCGAGGAAGGCTGCAAACCATGCCATGAGTGGACCTGAAACTTGTCTATGGTACTACTTTCCACCTCTCTCTCTCTCTCTCTCTCTCTCTCTCTCTCTCTCTCTCTCTCTCTCTCTCTCTCTCTCTCTCTCCTGGCTAATCATTCCATGTGTTGATGATCCTTTCGAGGGGGAAAAAAAAAAAGAAAGTACTTCGCCTCCTTCGAGGTGAATTGTGTGTCCTCCAGTCTCTACTCATTACTTCGAGTGCGGTCGGAGGAGAGTTCTGGCTTCAAGCACCTGCCTTAGATCGAGATTAGCGAAGCCCGTGGTCATTTTGAATACCTATGGGACATGAGGTTGATAATCTGATGTCCAAAAGGTATTCGGAACTGTGTCCTTCACCCTGGCCCTAGCTACAGTGTCATCACTCCGTAATTACCACACGGATCACAGTGATTTTTACATATACATTCATCTCTCCAGTGACTGCCATGGACCTGGTTTTCCCCTGGGGGATCACCTTCTTTCGTCTAAGACTTTGGACAGACCAATGCCTCTACCTTGATCCACCATCACCAGTTTCTTGGCGCCTCCGGAATCGATACGCTACAACGTTGGCACTACAGGTGAACTACTGAAATCTCGCCTAGGTCCGCCGTACGCACGACCGTAGATGACGCTGTCCACCTCGCTACACCCTCAAAGAACCCCCCTCAAAGGGTGGAGTCCACCACCCGTCAACAACCCATACCTCTGTACTCATCTACTTACTTCAGCCGTGTGTGTGTGTGTGTGTGTGTAACGCCCCAGCGACCCGTTAATCACAAAGATCAACCATTATCATTAGGCAGAAGCTAGCATACACACACCACCCCCACAAGGCACGGCAGGGGCGCGAGAAGGGGGGGGGGGTGTCATAACAACGTTGATGTTCTCATGAAAGTATAAAATAGAAAAAAACTTTTGGGCGTACGGGAGGAGGAAAGTCTGACGCACATGAACACGGGGTCCCCTCTTCCGACGAAGCTAGAGGAAGCCACACACTCTTGCCAAGCCTGGCGAACGAAACAACAGTTAAGTCTCACTTGTACGCAAACTGCCAAACGGACAGGAAGAAGTAATCACACGCGTCAAAATAATAACGAACGAAGTATGCAGGGAAGGAGGGACGTAGAACGACCAGCTACGGACACCCGTTCCTCCTTGTCGACTTGCCTCGTCGAACTGGAAACAAAACAAAAAAATGACACAGGAACGTATATACTGTACGTAGGAGAGGGTGGGTAAACAGGGCGAAGGTAATATCGTGAGGCACGGAGGTGGGAAAGATCCGTGCGTGGGTCTGTGACGCTAGCCTTTGAGGCCACCGGAAAAGTTAGCGAATATGAAGCGACGGGGAGGGAGGTTCAGAGGGGGAGGTGAGTTGTGGGTGTACTGAGGATCTAAGATAGCCAGCAGGAAGAGGAGGTCAGGGTTGACAGAGCCGACCCCGAGGTGAGAGGTCATAAGAACACTGACTACTTAGGCCACACGGGCCGCCCCCTATGGGTGGCCACACGAGCCGCCCACTAAGGGTGGGAAACACGGGTCGCCACTACGGGTGGCCACACGAGCCACCCACTAAGGGTGGGAAACACGGGTCGTCCACTACGGGTGGCCACACAAGCCGCCCACTGAGGGTGGGAAACACAGGCCGCCCACACTGTGTGGGTGGAGAAGCATACCCAACCACAAAGTTTTAAAACAGAACTTCAAACATGGCCAGGATATGTGGCCTTCGGTATACTGGGCCAAGACCTAGCCAGGGTGTGTGGCCTCTGGTGCCCTCGGCCAAGACATGGCCAGCGTGTGTGGCCTCTGGTGCCCTGGGCCAAGACATGGCCAGCGTGTGTGGCCTCTGGTGCACTGGGCCAAGACATGGGCATGGTGTGTGGCCTCTGGTGCACTGGGCCAAGACATGGCCAAGGTGTGTGGCCTTTAGTGCACTGCAAAGTAATGGCCAGGTTCTGTGGCCTCTGGTGCACTGGGCCAAGATATGGCCATGGTGTGTGGCCTCTGGTGCACTGGGCCAAGACATGGCCATGGTGTGTGGCCTCTGGTACACTGGCTAAAGGCTGGTGCCTCAACAGCAGTCAAGAACCAGCCAGATGGTGTCCTCTTGGTCGCCAGATGGTGTCCCCATCCCGCGGTGGCCAGATGGTGTTCCCCTGCTCATATTCCCCCTGCCTCCCCCTTACTCATCCGTCCCTCTCCGACTCATCTTCCCTCCCTCACTCCACCCCATCCATGTATGTCCCTTTGCCTCTCCTCTATCCATTTCTGTGCAATCATCGTCCATGCCCCCCTCATCAATCCATCTACTGTTTGCCTAGCCTATGTCCTGGCAGCTCCCCTATCCATCCATATCCAAATAGTACCCTTCACTCCCCTATCCATCTATGTCCAGATGATGCCCTTGCATCCTCTCTCTCTCTCTCTCTCTCTCTCTCTCTCTCTCTCTCTCTCTCTCTCTCTCTCTCTCTCTCAAGATGTCCGGATACTATCCTCCCCGTTCTTTCATTCACCTACGGCCCTTCAAGCCATTCCCTTCACTAAGACCCCTTCAAGTCCTTCCCTCCACTACCATCAATCAGCATCTTCCAAGTAACGATTACCACACACCGTTTTCTTTCTTTGTCACCCCCACCCTTCCTCCATCAGCCGTAACGTCGAGACTAATCACACATCTTCGTCATCGCCCTAATTTGCGAGAGATGACACCAGAATTCGTAAAAAAAAAAAAAAAAAAAAAGATATTACCACCATTACCACAAAAAGTTGACATCATCGGCTCTCTCTCTCTCTCTCTCTCTCTCTCTCTCTCTCTCTCTCTCTCTCTCTCCACACCCACTCCCTTGCCGACACCAATTAACGCCGATGGACAGACACCAGGGGTGATCGACAGACACCAGGGGTGATCGCCACAGCCTTCAATGTCAAGTCTCGCTCCCTCCACTTGTCTCGCCTTCATTATCAGCACCAAGGATCAGTCTCCGTAACACCACGAAGGTCTTCGCCATGAGTACGTCTTTTCTATTTTCCCCAATACGACCCCCCCTGCTTTTTTTTTCCCCCTGTGAACCTGACCCCCCCCCCCAATCCTACAACTCATCCTTCACTAGGATATAAAAAAAAGAATTGTATCCTGCTTCTTTTTTTTCTGTGAACCTGACCCTCCCATCCTACGACTCATCCTTCACTAGGATATATAAAAAAGAATTGAATCCTGCTCTCTGTCTTAAGAGGCGTGGCCACTGCCAAGCACCATTACTCTCTTGTTTTCTTAATGTTATCTGAGACGGCACCTTTTAGGGGTGGATGAACAGCTGGCCTTGACTGTGGACCGAGTGCCGCAACCAGGATTCGAACCTATGCGCTCGACCTCCCTGGAAAAAGAATCTAATTAAAAAAAATGGAGAGTTCATTAGTGTAATGGGGGACCTGTTTACCGAAGGCACATACAGCAGATGTTGCACTCCTCCTGTGCGCTCTGCACCGCCTTCCGGCCGGCAGACAGCTGACAAGCCCTCGTTGCCAAGGGCAAGACAGTGCTACGTGGAATTCATGTGTGCAAGGAACGGGTAAGGCCGAGTCTCCGCCCTACCCAGGACGAGACTATGAACCGTGTGGGTCGTACAGGTAAGCGCGTGTGTGTGTGTGTGTGTGTGTGAGAGAGAGAGAGAGAGAGAGAGAGAGAGAGAGAGAGAGAGAGAGAGAGAGAGAGAGAGAGAGAGAGAGAGAGAGAGAGAGTCCCTGACGAGCAAAGGGAGCTCTCCCTTCCACGGCTGGGGACGTCACGTCTCATGGATCTAAATTCCCCGCGACGCGAATGACCCGTCCCTTCCTTGCCCCAGCTACGCCAACTACTGCTCCTCGCCCACCACAATAACCATGACTTTCCCCAGCCCAACTACAACAGTGTTTCCTCCAACAGTCAACAATGTCTCCTCCAACAGTCAACTACAACAATGTTTCCTCCAACAGTCAACAATGTCTCCTCCAACAGTCAACTACAACAATGTTTCCTCCAACAGTCAACTACAACAGTGTTTCCTCCAACAGTCAACAATGTCTCCTCCAACAGTCAACTACAACAATGTTTCCTCCAATAGTCAACTACAACAGTGTTTCCTCCAACAGTCAACTACAACAATGTTTCCTCCAACAGTCAACAATGTCTCCTCCAACAGTCAACTACAACAATGTTTCCTCCAACAGTCAACGACAACAATGTTTCCTCCAACAGTCCACTACAACAATGTTTCCTCCAACAGTCAACTACAACAATGTTTCCTCCAACAGTCAACTACAACAATGTTTCCTCCAACAGTCCACTACAACAATGTTTCCTCTAACACTCTCCTCACTCACTCACTCACTCCTTTGCCCCCCAACCGTACACCTACCCTCGCCCCAACAATTTTCACTCTCCTACCTCCTCCCCTCGGCAATAATTTTCCTCCATCTCCTCCCCAACAATTTACACCCTACCCTCGCCCCAGCTGAGAGGTAGGGTGGGAAAAACTGTATCCCTCAACGTGCTTGAGTTCCGTCGCTCCAAAGGCACGCGACTTGCCACGTTCCTGACGAGCGATTCCACTCACCTCCCAAACCCCCCACTCACCTCCCAAACCCACCACTCACCTCCCAAACCCCCCACTCATTTCCCAACCCCCCACTCACCTCCCAAACCCCCGTTTTATTTTTACGATACCTGATCCCCAAAGGCAATCCACCTTTACATAAATCCACGATCTAGATATCACCAAACACCCGTAACCCAATACCCCGTACATCAATATCTTCTGCTCCTCCTCCTCCTCCTCCTCTCCCAAGTTCATTCCACCAAGCACTACACAAACACACACACACACACACACACACACACACACACACACACACACATCCATTATTAAGCCCAGGAGCTCGAATCTCATTAGGGCGTACCTTAAACCCCCCCACCAAGGAAGGGGTGACCCACCTCCAAGACCACATGACCCCCCCCTGGGACCTGGGGTGGGGATTTGGTCTGTCTGAACCCAGGACACGACTCCTCTCCAAGGAGCACAGAGGACCAACGCGACACCAGACCTCTCCGGTACTACGCCTTCAGTATCCCTCACACCTCCTCCCTCACACTCCGTAGCCCCTACAGCCTCCTACACCCCTCATTCCAGGCCACACCTCATCACCCATTACCCTGACACAAGCAGCCTTCGGTACAACCAACACACTATCCTCGTATTTCAGGCAACAGACACTAGCCTCCCCCCTCATATCCCGGTGCCCCCTCACTATCCCTCACTCCCTAGGCAGCAGCCTTGCCTCATCCCTGACATCCGTCGAGGCAATGCCATGCCCCCCTCCCCCTCTCTCCTCCCCACATACCGTATATCCTCCCTCTCTCCCTCCTCCTCCTCCCCGCCAGCGATGCACCGGGTATGACGTGTGACTCGACCCCTCCACATATTACGAGACCCATTTCCAGGAACATCTGGTTTTATTGGCTCTGGTGACGGCTGGTCAGACTCAGCTGTGTTGGCGGTGGTGGCGAACCTGGTGGTTGCGGTGGTCGGCCCCCCTGCCTAGCCGCCCTCAAGGGGGAAGGGGGTGGCGTCTACTATGAGCAAGGAGTCGTCCTCCTCACGCACCGCCTCGAGCTTGGGGTCAAGCCGGGGTCGTGACCCCACTATGGCTTTCTTGGCCATCAATATGACCTTTGGGTACCAGAGAACGAGAGGCAGAGGCCACAGGGAAGGGAGGCGTCTACGACAAGACACTTGGGAGTGGAATGGGTGAGTGACAGCGAAAACCAGCCAAGGGTTCGCATCTCCCTCTGACTGCACGTGGAGCACATCGGGAATCTGCAACATCTCCCCCAAAACTAAAGACAACATCAACGAGTTCTTCAACAATTCTTGACGTCGTCGCGACTGTCCACCGTTCTCATGCCTCTAGTCTTAATCAGTTGGATCGGAAGGTGGACGCATTCAAAAGTTTTCAACACAGTGCCTTACAATGTTTTCGAAGAGCTCTTGTGCATATTGCAGAGAGGGACACACGAAGCCTTCAGCTGACATTAGAGGTTTCCTTTGCCAAAAGGTGACGAAATTGTGTTGTTAACACCCAATTCTTGTGCTAGGAGGGCTGGTGGAGGGAAAGGGAGGGCTGGTGGAGGGAAGGGGGAGAGCTGGCGGTGGGAGGATCCAGGGAGGGCTGGTGGAGGGAAGGGGGAGAGCTGGCGGTGGGAGGATCCAGGGAGGGCTGGTGGAGGGACGTCCGGGTAGGGCTGGTGGAGGGAGGACATGGGAGGGTGGGTGAAAGACCTGACACAGCTGGAAGTGGAAGATGCTCGTATATCTGGTGGAGGGAAGACCAGAAATTGCCGACAGAAGCTAAGACCTACGACAGCTGGTGTACGGCTGGTGAAGACCAGGGAAAGCGGTGGAGGGAAGACGTGGACCTGGGAAAACAGGCGAGGGGAGGACCCTGTAGACTGGGAGGGAACTGCTGTGAACTGCTGAGACAACGTTGCTGCTGAGGAGGGTCTTGGTAAGGTTCCCCTCGCAGCAGTTGCTGTGAGGGGCTGTGGTAATGTTGATAACGCTGTTCTTGCTGTAAAGGCTTCCAGTAACTGTGCCTCTGCCGCTGTGAGGGGCTGTGGGAACGCTGATAATGCTGTTAAGGCCTACAGCGTCTGTGCCTCTGCCGCTGTGGAGGGCTGTGGAACCTTTCGTCAACTGCAGCTGTGTCTGGGTCAACTGCAGCTGTGTCTGGCACCGGGCTTATAAGTTTCTCCTTTTATACGCGCAGTCAAGCCACCTCTCGTTCGTGTGCTAATATTTCAGTGCACCTGAAAAAATGAAAAAAAGATATCCCATTTTCTCTGATCCATCTGTTGTAATAATCCCATTTTCTCTGCTTTTTACCAAAGCCGGGTTTTTTTTTTCTTTTTTTTACACATCCACCGCAACAACTTTACCTATAAAGTGTTCGATACCCCACCTCCTGGTTGGCACTCAGAAACTGGAGCGCATTTCGATCCGTCAACAACAAGGCGAATACTGAACTGACACTATTCCCTTGTTCGTCAGATACAGACGGGCCAGCGAAAGACCACAGGTCCGAGGCTCACGACCCGCCAGCGCGGACGACCCCCGCGCATCACAGAATTCCGGCTTCGGGACGACCCAAAAGATCTTTCTCCCTCCCCACCACCACCAACATCACGAGAGAAATAATACATTTCCCCCCACCCCAACCCCCCTGGCGACAACAGCTTATTTTCCACACCACATCAACAGTTATTGTATCAGCGAAACCAAGCGCAGTTTTCCCTGCAATAAGCCCAGCCCCATTTTCTGTGGGGACAAGAGAAGGAAGGAAGACCCAATTTCTCCAAAACCAACCCACCCACTCTCTCGTCTCGCGCGCTTCCACCCCTCTGCAACAACCACGAACCCTTTTCGCGAGATAACCTTCAAATCTGCTTTTCAACTCCTTCGAATTCCGCTCGGCCGCACCAGTAGTAAATAAATAAATGAGAGATAACCTCGCGAGAGAGAATTTGGCGAAAAGGTAAAATGGGACGAAACGGCTATATTAACTTCGTTCCCACGTGACTTTCTGATACCCAGGAAGAAAAAACTTTGCCATCATGATGTATCCAATTACACGAATATTCCCACCTCAATCAAAAAACAAACCAAACTTAGAAGTCGCGAAAGAACGCATCTCTGGGAAACCTACGTAAACAATCGTTCGGTTCCGTGTGAGGGCTAGCCTTACGTGCCACCACAACAACGAGTCTACAATGTAGACTCATACATACCTCGTCAGTTTACACTGCCCGTGCTCTGCGCGCACGGGCAGGGTTTACGAGTGACTGCTGCATATCGAATGCCACGGTCACCTCACCAACAGCCAAGTGCCAGGAATGTTGACCACTCCTCCAGCACACTTCGTCGTGACTTGACACTTTCCGTCGATCATCAACATTTCAAAACTCTTACAGGTGCCCTCCCCCCCCCCCTGTGGAGGTGACGTGCCCCCTCCCTCTGTGGAGGTGACGTGCGCTTGGTACTCCGTGTGGAGGTGACGTGCCCTTGGTACTCCCTGTAGAAGTGACGTGCTCTTGGTATCCCCCTGTGGAGGTGACGTGCTCTCAGTGCCTCGTGAGGAGGTGACGTGCCCTTAGCATCTCGTGTGGAGGTGACGTGCCCTTGGCACCCCGTGTGGAGGTGACGTGCCCTTGGTACCCCCCTGTGGAGGTGACGTGCCCTTGGTACCATCCCCCTGTGGGTAGTGACGTGCACTAGCTACACCCCCTGTAAGAGGTTTCGTACCTTAGGCACCTCCCTGTGGAAGTGGAGACCTGATCAGATTCTGGGGCAACTCGTTGAATAAATTTGCATACTAATTAAAAAAAAAAAAAGACATTCTCTGCAAATTGCTATAGCTCGGGAGTACTGAGTGATGGGACGTTAAAAAAAAAGACATACATACATATCAAGCCAAGGAAAAAACATGGAGGAATACAGAGTTTTACAATTCAATTACCCATCTCTCTCTCTCTCTTTTTCTTCTTTATACGCAAGCGGCTGTAAAATACGCCGTTCCCCTGTGGCTGAACCCCAGCTTCAGATAGGGCAGCGACGCTGCGATACATTTGGACACAAAAGCCGAGAGGAAGGCGAAGAATTCTGACGTGGCACCCCGGCACAAGGCTTTCAAGTCTTCTGTTTTTTGTTTTTGTTTTTGTTTTCTGGTGGGATTGCTGGGTAGAGGAACTGCCGACCGGTAGTTCACATTAGGTACCTAAAATTCCAAGCACCTCTCATACTTCTCTCAGACCCCTCTGGGTCCCACCCGTCACACTCGTACGTCGATGGACTGTCCCGACCGTGCACACTACACTGGCCTCCACCCGCCCCTAGCCTTGTACCCTCCACCCGCCCCTAGCCTTGTACCCTCCACCCGCCCCTAGCCATGTACCCTCCACCCACCCCTAGCCTTGTACCCTCCACCCGCCCCTAGCCATGTACCCTCCACCCACCCCTAGCCTTGTACCCTCCACCCGCTCCTAGCCTTGTACCCTCCACCCGCCCCTAGCCTTGTACCCTCCACCCGCCCCTAGCCTTGTACCCTCCACCCGCCCCTAGCCTTGTACCCTCCACCCGCCCCTAGCCTTGTACCCTCCACCCGCCCCTAGCCATGTACCCTCCACCCGCCCCTAGCCTTGTACCCTCCACCCGCCCCTAGCCATGTACCCTCCGCTCGCTCCTAGCCGTGTACCCTCCACCCGCCCCTAGCCATGTACCCTCCACCCGCCCCTAGCCATGTACCCTCCACTCGCCCCTAGCCTTATACCCTCCACCCACACCTAGCCTTGTACCCTCCACCCGCTCCTAGCCTTGTACCCTCCACCCGCCCCTAGCCTTGTACCCTCCACCCGCCCCTAGCCTTGTACCCTCCACCCGCCCCTAGCCTTGTACCCTTCACCCGCTCCTAGCCTTGTACCCTCCACCCGCTCCTAGCCTTGTACCCTCCACCCGCCCCTAACCTTGTACCCTCCACCCGCCCCTAGCCTTGTACCCTCCACCCGCCCCGAGCCATGTACCCTCCACCCATATTCTCATTGGCATGCTTTGCCTGTGTATATTTCTGGACAATATATATCTTGAAACTTATTTATATATATACTTCTGTCGATGTGGAGCATTAAAGTATACTAGTATAACTTATATGGAGTCTCCTGACCCACCCAACAAGCGCAGTATACCGAATATAACAAGAGCGATATACTGATCCGTGGCGCAGCGTTTAGCTTTGCTGACCATGTCGCACTCACGGGCCGTCCGAGATGCCAACCCGCATACGAACGAATCCAGTTGGCCTACAGTCAACCCAGCCGTTCGTCCTCCCCAACGAGGCTTTGGTCGATGAATCGAGTACGTGGCTCGGGCTGGGGTAACTGGCCACGACCGGCGCCGTACCGTCTCTATCAACATCAGACAGAGCAAAACCTTCAACGCTAATCCATGTTGTAAGGAAATCTCGGCCAATTCTTTCCTCGATAATCTCGACCAACTTGGATGAGCCACCGCGCGGGTCTTGCGCGCCAGTGAGCCTTATTGCCCCGTCGAACTATTTATCACTTTATCCTCTGCAGGGCGCGAGAGCAGCCACCACACCAGCAGGGCGCGAGAGCAGCCACCACACCAGCAGGGCGCGAGAGCAGCTACCACACCAGCAGGGCGCGAGAGCAGCCACCACACCAGCAGGGCGCGAGAGCAGCTACCACACCAGCAGGGTGCGAGAGCAGCCACCACACCAGCAGGGTGCGAGAGCAGCTACCACACCAGCAGGGCGCGAGAGCAGCCACCACACCAGCAGGGTGCGAGAGCAGCCACCACACCAGCAGGGTGCGAGAGCAGCCACCACACCAGCAGGGTGCGAGAGCAGCTACCACACCAGCAGGGCGCGAGAGCAGCCACCACACCAGCAGGGTGCGAGAGCAGCCACCACACCAGCAGGGCGCGAGAGCAGCCACCACACCAGCAGGGCGCGAGAGCAGCCACCACACCAGCAGGGTGCGAGAGCAGCCACCACACCAGCAGGGCGCGAGAGCAGCCACCACACCAGCAGGGCGCGAGAACAGCCACCACACCAGCAGGGCGCGAGAACAGCCACCACACCAGCAGGGCGCGAGAACAGCCACCACACCAGCAGGGCGCGAGAACAGCCACCACACCAGCAGGGCGCGAGAACAGCCACCACACCAGCAGGGCGCGAGAACAGCCACCACACCAGCAGGGCGCGAGAACAGCCACCACACCCACGAGACGGCGTTCACCACAACCATTTTCGAGAGGTTCGAAAATCGAGGCCTTCGGTTACCAGGTTTGACGGAGGCTTTTGAATCTCTCTCTCTCTCTCTCTCTCTCTCTCTCTCTCTCTCTCTCTCTCTCTCTCTCTCTCTCTTCCGTTGCCTGGATCATATACCTCTCTCTCTCTCTCTCTCTCTCTCTCTCTCTCTCTCTCTCTCTCTCTCTCTCTCTCTCTCTCTCTCTCCCTCTCTCGTCCCTCAGCCTGAAATATGACTGGCCTCGATTGGCATCGTCGAGATCATCCCCCTCTTCCTCCTCCTCCCAAAAAAAAACCAACCAACAACCAGCTTCCCTCAAGCATCTTCAAGGGGAGGGGGGGGGGGGGGCCTTCTGGAGACGAGACGCCTCAGCCTCCACCTCCTCCTCCTCCTCTCTTCTTCAGGCAGCCGCACACCGGCCGGCCATAAAGCGTCGCCAAAGCCACCAGTGTCGAGCGGCGGAGGAGAGGTTTATGTATATACGTGTCCTGCTCATGATGACGTCCCTCCTCCTCCCCAGAGCTCTCTCATCTACATATCAAACGTGACGCCTCCTCGGCTCCCCACACCCGCCCTCCGCCCAAGACACAGAGAGACAAGGGAGTAAATTAAGGCACAAATCCCTAATTCCCTCAAACAATTAAAACAGCAAAACACGGGAGGCCATCAAGCTCTTCCTCGTCACCGAGATGCGACACTGCTAAATTACCTCCCAGAGGCCCGAGGTGGCGGAGTTGGAGGGTTGTAGGCGTGCTGAATAGAGAAACGGCGCACCTCCTAGTGGTTGGAGGAGGTGTTGGAGGGTGGGAGGCGAGGTGAGGACAAGAACGACACCTCCCAGTGGTTAGAGGAGGTGTTTGGAGTGTAGGAGGCGAGGTGGAGACAAGACCGGCATCTCCCAGTGGTTGGAGGAGGTGTTGGAGGGTGTGATGCGAGGAGGAGGTGTTAAAGGGTGGGAGGGGAGGTGGAGACAAGAGCGACACCTCCCAGTAATTGGAGGAGCTGTTGGAGGATGGGAGTAGAAGTCTGTTGGGAGGGGCAGCTGTTAGAGTGTGGCAGGACAGGTGGGGAGGGAATGGGAACCTTCGTCTACCGTACTCCAAAACATAACTTTTCCATTTATTGTTCAAACAAAAGATGTTTGAAAAAGTGATGAACAGCGTCCCGCTAATCACCAGAGAGTGACATTAAAAGGGCGTCCGACAAAGAGAGAAAGTATTAACGGGTGTCCGTGAGACAGGGGAAGCAGTGATGGGTGTCCGGAAGGGGGTCCGGGAGACAGAAGAAGCCACGACGGGTGTTCGGGAGACAGAGACAAGCAGTGACGGGTGTCCGGCAGAGAGAGAGAAGCAGTAACGGGTGTCCGTGAGACAAAGAGAAGCAGTGACGGGTGTCCGTGAGACAGAGAGAAGCAGTGACGGGTGTCCGGGAGACAGAGACAAGCAGTGACGGGTGTCCGGGAGACATACTTGTACGAGTCATAAGTCAACCATTCCCCTCCCTCCTCCTCCTCCTCCTCTCCCTCCTCCAGTAACGTCCCTCATCACAACAGCAACACCCGGATGAGGCCAGCACCACCATAAGCCTTGCTTGCTTCCGCCTCATTCAACGAACCGTACAGCGCCCTCCGCTTGAGAGGACGAGAACAAAAAATAATCATAATTTTCTTCACTTATCCGTCCACAGCTGCCACGCGACGCGTCGCTCCGGTCAACCGTGGGACGAAATAACATTATTGTGACGGCTTCATTCCGGGAGGCATTTTTGCCGCTCCAAGGACTGCCCTACGTTCAGGGGCAGGGAAAGGGTATGGACTCCCTTGGAGAGAGAAGTCCCTCAGACGGGACTGTACTTCCCTTTCGTCGACTGACAAGTGATATAGCCGTCCCAAAGGTGGCTTCTAACTCGCGGTGTGACCACGAGTCCCGTAACACACACACACACACACACACACACACACATATATATATGTGTGTGTGTGTGTGTGTGTGTGTGTGTGTGTGTTTTCATTAGTCACTGCAGAACTAAGCCTTCATTTTCATCGCCTTCTGCCAGAACATTTGGCAACCCGCTCCCCCAATTCCAGCGTAGCCACAACCACCTTGTCTAAGCGGCAGCCGAGGAGCGAATGCCGGCAAAATAACGTTAGCGCGAGGGGCGGCGAAACCGGGGGGCAGGCAGGCCGCGTCTCATATATGACGGCAGAATAACGCCACCCGACCTTTCCCCCCACAACCCCTTCCCTGGCTCGACCAAACCACCTCTCCACTTTACCTGCAAAGGTCACTCATTATCCCACGCACGGGAAAGGTCATTCATCTCCTTAAAAGGTCACTGTTTTCATTACCACACCAATCATTATTTTTGTAACGAGAGAGAGAGAGAGAGAGAGAGAGAGAGAGAGAGAGAGAGAGAGAGAGAGAGAGAGAGAGAGAGAAAGAGAGAGAGAGAGAGAGAGAGAGAGAGAGAGAGAGAGAGAGAGAGAGAGAGAGAGAGAGAGAGAGACGCTTCTTACTAAAATGATATGATCATACTCTCCCGGTAGCTTCAAAGTTAACATTCACGAAATACGAATTTAGCATTTCTAAGCCACCAAACGGCCCAGCCTTGGGTTGCCGATGGCCACACACACAGTAATCATAGTCGAGCTAGTGGTGGGGGGCACACACGCAGCCAGCACCCGGGAGCAAAAAGGCAAAGTAAAACCAAGGGAAGAGAGGGAAAGTGAACCAACACTGCGACGTAGGGCAACGAGGGGTCAAGTTTTAAAATTAGCCTGGGACAGTCTATATGGCGGAGCGCATTCGACTCAACTCGTCTCAAGTAAGGATGCAGAGCTAGAACCATCCCAGATGTGAGTGCAGTACTCCATACAAGGACGGATCAGTCCTTCGTATAAACGGAGCGACTGTTCAGAAGAAAAAAGAAGTTTCGACACTTAAACAGGACATCCCGTTTTTTTTTTCTTTTTTTTTTTTTGGGGGGGGGGGCAGACTTAGCTATTCCCGTAATATAGGGTTTCCAAGACAGAGTGAATATTACAGCAATACCAAGTACGGTCACCGAGCCAAGAGGTGGAATTACGGAACTGTGAAAGGAGAGACGAGAGTTGTGATGAGTTTTCGAAAGAGAGATGGGTAGAAACTGGGTCTTGGAGGCATTAAACCTGACCAGATTAAGTCTGCCCCACTGAGATATCCTGTCCAGGTTTCTCTCCAACTTAAAACAGTTCCATGCACATATAAAGACAGATAGATAGATTGATAGACAGACAGACAGATAGGAAGGTGTTACCAATATCTGTCTGACTAGCGGTTACAACAGCGAGTGAAAAGTCACTTTTAGCGAGCCTGTGTCATTAACTGATGAAGCAGAGCAGACAGTCCCGTCAAAGAACTACTCACTAAACAGGAGTTCATCTTGTCCACGCTACTGAGTGTAGCGCAGCAGCCCCCTTGGAGGAAAGGAGTCCTGGAGTAACTGAAAACTATATATATATATATATATATATATATATATATATATATATATATATATATATATATATATATATATATGTATACACCCAAACCCGAATATTCCCCATCGGTTCTGGGATATTCAACAACCTCCATGCAGGACGCAGATGTGTGGCCCTGACGACCTGATGGAGCCTGGCAGCTGATGTTGGGGGAGCTGGCTGGCCAGCGATGAGGAACCACACGGATGAGCAGCCACCTGGAGGAGGTAACAGATGGAAGGGTGGCAGGTGTGGCTCGGTGTGGGAGGCGAGTGTGTGGAGTGGAGTGTGACTGCCCTTTGGATGATAAATGCAGCGTATGGTGAGGTGTGTGTGTGTGTGTGTGTGTGTGTAGTGTGTGGCAGGAGAGTGTGGTGTAGTGAGGTCTGGGGACCACACTATATGTTCCCTAGGGTGTACTTGGGGGGTGGTGATTGGGTATCTACGATACACAAGACAACTACAGGGTGTAGAGTGAGTGTTAGGTCAAGGTGGAGGAAGCGAGTGTAGTGTGTCCGTGTGAAATATGACGGTGGTGTCAATACTACGGCGATGGAGGGAGAGAGGTTGGAGGGAGGGAGGGAGGGAGGAAGAGGAACCACTATAGCGATGGAGGAGGACAGAGAGGCAGTGGGAGGCATCAGGCAGCCAACCATCACGGCTAACTCGCCCGTCGCCGTATATTCCGAACCCCGGATGTCTCAGCGTCCGCCATGACCCTTCACGACCTCATTCATTTGGCCTTTCCTCTGCTTCTGACACGCCACGCATTCCCCAACCGCTCAAGACCTAACAATGATGTATTCAAATGCATCAGTAACGTACGTACGTGCGTGCGCGTGTGTGGGCACGAGCCTGTAACTTAGAAATGCTAACTGTATCGAGTCTATTCAAAGTTCTTACGTTATCAGCAGCGGATCCAATGTAGAGCGGCCTACGTTTAATCTGCGTCCGGTAGCGCAAGGGAGTGAAAAACCTCATCAAGGACCTTCGTCAGGTCCCAAGAGGTCAGGTAGCGCAAGGGAATTAAACCATGTCATTCAGCAGCCTCGTCAGACCCCCAAGAGGTCAAACAATCTAGCATCAGATGCTACACAAAATTACTCCACTGCATCAAGTTTACAGTGTCTCTTCACGGCAACAGATTCGTCTGCTCGATACAAGACGGTGGACAAAACCTCGATATTCCAGGTATCGTATTCGTTGAGAAGCGGATGTGTCCCCACCTCCAGCAAGGATATTGCGAACGTAAACATGAAAAGAACGACCCTTCTCCCCCCACTCTATGACATGCTGTTTTGGCGCGTGCCCACACCCACACCTCTGGCTACACGCGTTTTACAATTCAGGCACCTAACATACCCAAACAGGTTAAAGGTACACGTAGCACCTACATCCTGGATCTAATACAGCAGAAGCGACAACAACCTGTAGTCAACTCTGACTTTATTGTATTTTTCTGTGATGGAAATCGGGTCCAACACTGTGTCTATCGCCACACGTCTACTCTCTGGGAAATACACCCGTTGCTTCTTTCCCGATTACAACAGTCAAACGTCTTACTGATAACCCAATACTGTGATCAACAGCCTCTTTATCTTTATTTCTAAAGTTAACTGAGATAATTAAATCTCTTTATTTCTCATGCTAAATGAGACGGCACGAGCAACTGAGGCCCCTGGTCAAGGCCATCCAGTGCAAGTTTGGCAACAGCACCGAGTAAGCTAGTGGAAATCCACACGTTTTTGGACTAGGATCTCTTCACCAGTAGCGCCCTCACACCTGCCCCTGGCATTCGAGGCCAAACATGCCGCATTCTGGTCTCGCGGACCTACAGCAAACCACTGCGGCAAAAGCAAATGCGATGCCGATTCAACTACCTCCCGTCAGTAGGTCCTGTTAAGCTCAAGGGACGAGACGAGTGTGGCGAGCAGTTCAAGCTACGTTTGGGGCAACATGCCACATTAGGCACCTATGCCAACATTCTTACTTAATCAATCACCATTAATGAGGCAGGGGTTACAATGGCAGCTGCAGCAGCAGAAGAAGAAGCAGCCCCACTTCCTGTGGTGTGGACAACAGGTAGTCTCCTTCAACGTCATTTCTAGTCTGGAGGGAGCAAGGGGGCGGGCGGGGCATAAGGGGGTAAGGGGCGGGGCAAGGGGCGAGCGTGCGGGCGGGGCATAGGGGGCAAGGGGCGGGCGGGGCATAGGGGGCAAGGGGCGGAGCAAGGGGCGAGGCGGCGGCATCGTAATCCGTTGTACCACCTCTGTCTGGAGCGACTCTGGCAGCGCCTCACAGGGAGTGATCTGGCACCGCGTGAAGAGTACATCTTTCTTTAACGGTGGATGAGGAAGTTTGGTGAGGTTAAAAGAGAGTGAGTTACATGCTTGGGTAGAGGGAGGGAGGGGGAAGGGAAGTTTGGTGAGGTTATAAGAGAGTGAGTTACATGCTTGGGGTGAGGGAGGGAGAGGGGTTGTTGTTGTTGCTGCGTCCATATTTTCTACGAACGGTTTACGTACACCTGCGCTGAAAAACGCGTCGTGCGTGGGGACTGTTTTGTGGTGGCATTACTTACTCACACAAGCTTCAGTCGTATGAAGAGATTATCACTTAAGCATTCTAATCATCCTAGTCAAGTACACGTGGTTCATTCCACACACTGAAGAGTACACTGGGGCAGCCAAGAATGAAATACACTGAGGAGTACACTGGGGCAGCCAAGAATGAAATACACTGAAGAGTACACTGGGGCAGCCAAGAATGAAATACACTGAGGAGTACACTGGGGCAGCCAAGAATGAAATACACTGAAGAGTACACTGGGGCAGCCAAGAATGAATCCTATGGCTTCAATTTCCTTTTCTTTTTTCTTTCCTATCGGTATCTTTAACGTCTGTAGGACCACAGTTAGTGCACGATACTGTACTCAAGACCTTATACTTGCCAAGCACATCTTCCCAGCACTTGTAACGCAAGCGCCATCATCAGTAAGACTGTCCCCTGACACCACAAAGCCCAGAGCCCTTTGGAGTCTAGGTATGAACAATCCTTGTATAGTTTTAGGGGACTTTCGAGTACACGCTTTGGAGGGGGGACCGACCCCCTGTCTCATGGCACCCTGCACTTCAAGTGGTCGAGTCTCACTTAATATTTTTTCAATAGCCTTGCTACTGACAAAGAGGGAGACAGGAGTCATACTTTCCCCCCCCTAAGGGGAGTGGGGAGGGGGAGAAAATGATTCCAATAATCAGTGTGCCGGGGCTGAATTTCCCCTCCTGCAAAAGTGGGGTGGGTAGAGGGGAGATAATCACCCTCCCAGCAGCCAGTGTGCTGGGCTGAAGTTCCCCTCCTGCAAAGGTGGGAGGTGAAAGAGGGGAGAGAAACGTTCGAACAGTCAGTGTACTGGGCTGAATATATCCTTTCCCCCCCTTCAAGGGAGGGAGGGGGAAGGGGTGGAAAGAGGGGAGAGAATTATCATTATTCCAGCAGCCAGTGTACTGGGCTGAAGTCCCCCCCCCACCCCCCACACACCCCGTCCCCTCACTGCCCGCCCCTATTTGCCCGTTGGAGGGGAAAAATTAATTCACAAAGCTATGAATTTCATTTCGGCCGAGTGGGTGACGAGATCCCTTCAAATGTGTAAGTTCTGCTGTGTGAGTTGGGGTGGGGAGGGGGAGGGGAAGGGAAGGGTAAGGGGGAAAGAGGGGAGGGGAGGGGAGGGGAGGGGAATGGGGAAAGAGGGGAGGGGAAGGGAAGGGGGAAGGGGGAAGGAGGGGAGGATCTGTAAACTATGCTTCCTCCCAAAGTTGAGCTGTATTTGTCCAGGATGGTGAAGTACTGCGTTGGTGGGAGAGACAGATAGATAGATAGATAGATACATAAATAGATAGATAGATAGATAGATAGATAGAGATAGAGATAGAGAGAGAGAGAGAGAGATCGAGATCCAGGAAATCTCAGTTGAAGATTTACTTGCCAATCGAAACAAGAAAAATAAAACATTTCAAATGAATACCGTAAACACACACACACACACACACACACACACACACACACACACACACACACACAGACGGCTTCCATAGTGCACTGGTTAGCGTCACTGACCATGAATCGCGTGCGAGCCCGTCCAGGTTCGAATCTCGGGCGCGGCAGTCAGGCCACAGACAATCTAGCTGTTCATCTCCACCGCTCGGGGACTGGTCGAGAAATGAGCAACATGCGTAGGCTGCGGTATGGGCTTTGCGTATACGCGTTAAAAGACCCGGTACATACAACGCTAGGTTAAGAGACGGGGCAACAGGAGCGTAAACCTCACATCCACTTCGTGCGATTGAAAATAGTGATTACGCGCACACACACACACACCAACTCAATTACTGATAAGGTCATGGGCGCGTCTCATTCCCTCCCCCGCACTACACAAACAGGTAATTACCAACAGGTAATTAATTACCCTCGGCACGTCTCCACGGGCCTCCGACGAGCATGTACGCCCCTCTTTACCTCGCCAAACATATTCATGAAGGCGCTTCAGAAATTAATGAAGCTCCCTTTATAGGGGGAGAAGGGGGGGAAGGGGGAGAAGGGGGAGGGGGAGAAGGGGGGAGGGGGAGAAGGGGGGAGGGGGAGAAGGGGGGGAGGGGGAGAAGGGGGGGAGGGGGAGAAGGGGGGGGTGGGGGGGGAGCTTGGTTTACGACCTAACCACACGGGTTACCCCATCATTATTCCCCATCACGATCAGGATTACCCAGGAATACCCATCATTATTCCCCATCACGAACAGGATTACCCAGGAATACCCATCATAATTTCCCCATCACGAACAGGATTACCCATCCCGGTACACACACACACACACACACACACACACACACACACACCACCACCACACTAGCCAGTGCGTTGTGTAACAACGGTGTGTACCGAACACACCGCTCCACACCTCGGCCTGGTCAGGTCAACCACCACTTACAACAAGAGTGTGGCACATCAAAACAACAACCCCCCCCCCCTTCCTCCCCCAAAGTCAAACACTCCTGTTGTTGTGTCCCCCCCCCCCCCCCCCCCAGCAGGGTACACCGCAAACACTTCAGCTGTAACACACAACACATAACAGGCACCAAGTGAACACACAACCCACTAGCCGTCACCGATACAGATTACAGAACCACCACAGTGGTACACGAAGGCTCCCGGTCATCCCCCAGACCTAAGACGACTGTAGCCCTTCACGCTCTCACAACCCAAGGGCATGGCCTACAACCTCTCACGACACCAATCGCAACGCATGGCACTACAACCTCTCACGACACCAATCGCAACGCATGGCACTACAACCTCTCACGACACCAATCGCAACGCATGGCACTACAACCTCTCACGACACCAATCGCAACGCATGGCACTACAACCTCTCACGACACCAATCGCAACGCATGGCACTACAACCTCTCACAACACCGATCACAATAGGACAAGGCGTACAAGGGGAACGAGACAGGTGACCCACCTTATCTTGGAGATGCATATGATGCTTATTTACTGATTTACATATGTATATGCATAAATACATATATAATTAAAAAAACAATTTCTCCTCATTATGACGGAAATCACGGCACGGCCCAACACCACGTATATACAGACCGACAAGCTCAGAGTTACGTAAAGACAAGGTTTTAATGTTACTTTAAATACATCCGTAAGAACGTGTTGGAAATGTTGGAAATGGAATGCCTGAGGACAGTAAGTGGTGTGAGGAAGTCCGATCAAGCAAGCCACTATTGGGCCAGACAGGGTCTGGCTGGGAGCCCTGAAGAAGGCGTGCCGATGTGGTTTGGACAATATCACACACACACACACACACACACACACACACACATGTTCATCATACCACCACACGCACCTCTTGTAAGGTCTGAGTGGGTTCGTGGCCGTGGATAGGGAGCTGTGGTCTCGGTGCATTCCAAACACACACACGACGTGGATCCGTGGAGCGGAGGCGGCCATTTCCTCCGTCTGCTCCTGGGCGCTACCCCGCTAACGGGGGAAACGGCGATCAAGGACATATATATATATATATATATATATATATATATATATATATATATATATATATATATTTTATCCCTGGGGATAGGGGATTAAGAATACTTCCCACGTATTCCCTGCGTGTCGTAGAAGGCGACTAAAAGGGGAGGGAGCGGGGGGCTGGAAATCCTCCCCTCTCGGTTTTTTTTTTTTTTCTTTTCAATTTTCCAAAAGAAGGAACAGAGAATTGGGCCAGGTGAGGGTATTCCCTCAAAGGCCCAGTCCTCTGTTCTTAACGCTACCTCGCTAATGCGGGAAATGGCGAATAGTTTGAAAGAAAAAAAAAAAAAAAAAAATATATATATATATATATATATATATATATATATATATATATATATATATATATATATATACATATATATATATATATATATATATATATATATATATATATATATATGGATTTGTATGTAGCATTTATGGATCTGGAGAAGGCATATGATAGAGTTGATAGAGATGCTCTGTGGAAGGTATTAAGAATATATGGTGTGGGAGGCAAGTTGTTAGAAGCAGTGAAAAGTTTTTATCGAGGATGTAAGGCATGTGTACGTGTAGGAAGAGAGGAAAGTGATTGGTTCTCAGTGAATGTAGGTTTGCGGCAGGGGTGTGTGATGTCTCCATGGTTGTTTAATTTGTTTATGGATGGGGTTGTTAGGGAGGTAAATGCAAGAGTCCTGGAAAGAGGGGCAAGTATGAAGTCTGTTGGGGTTGAGAGAGCTTGGGAAGTGAGTCAGTTGTTGTTCGCTGATGATACAGCGCTGGTGGCTGATTCATGTGAGAAACTGCAGAAGCTGGTGACTGAGTTTGGTAAAGTGTGTGGAAGAAGAAAGTTAAGAGTAAATGTGAATAAGAGCAAGGTTATTAGGTACAGTAGGGTTGAGGGTCAAGTCAATTGGGAGGTGAGTTTGAATGGAGAAAAACTGGAGGAAGTGAAGTGTTTTAGATATCTGGGAGTGGATCTGTCAGCGGATGGAACCATGGAAGCGGAAGTGGATCATAGGGTGGGGGAGGGGGCGAAAATTTTGGGAGCCTTGAAAAATGTGTGGAAGTCGAGAACATTATCTCGGAAAGCAAAAATGGGTATGTTTGAAGGAATAGTGGTTCCAACAATGTTGTATGGTTGCGAGGCGTGGGCTATGGATAGAGTTGTGCGTAGGAGGATGGATGTGCTGGAAATGAGATGTTTGAGGACAATGTGTGGTGTGAGGTGGTTTGATCGAGTAAGTAACGTAAGGGTAAGAGAGATGTGTGGAAATAAAAAGAGCGTGGTTGAGAGAGCAGAAGAGGGTGTTTTGAAATGGTTTGGGCACATGGAGAGAATGAGTGAGGAAAGATTGACCAAGAGGATATATGTGTCGGAGGTGGAGGGAACGAGGAGAAGAGGGAGACCAAATTGGAGGTGGAAAGATGGAGTGAAAAAGATTTTGTGTGATCGGGGCCTGAACATGCAGGAGGGTGAAAGGAGGGCAAGGAATAGAGTGAATTGGAGCGATGTGGTATACAGGGGTTGACGTGCTGTCAGTGGATTGAATCAAGGCATGTGAAGCGTCTGGGGTAAACCATGGAAAGCTGTGTAGGTATGTATATTTGCGTGTGTGGACGTGTGTATGTACGTGTGTATGGGGGTTGGGCCATTTCTTTCGTCTGTTTCCTCGCGCTACCTCGCAAACGCGGGAGACAGCGACAAAGTATAAAAAAAAAAAAAAAAAAAAAAAAAAAAAAAAAATATATATATATATATACATATATAACCAATGGCGATAGGGGAGAAAGAATACTTCCCACGTATAAAACATACATATGTTTACATATATTATTTCTTTTGACGTGAAATTAAAATGACTCCTCTGTAAAACGCCTCGAGCTGTTGGAAAAGTTCAACTTGCGGACATAATAAACCCAAGTTATCCCGGATTATCTGTATTACACGGTTGTGAAAAAAGAATATATATATATATAAACCAGTGATTATAATAATTATACACCCACAAACATAGGGGAGAATATATATATATATATATATATATATATAT
>NC_092287.1:7612796-7707796 GCF_036320965.1 Panulirus ornatus
GGTTTCCCCCGTGTTCGCCTCTCTCTCTGGGAGCGTTTAACGAGGCGAGCCAGACAGAGCCCGCGCGCGCGCGCGCGTGTGTGTGTGTGTGTGTGTGTGTTCGGGGGGGGGGGGGGTGTCATCGAGATGGACTTCATGAAATCTTAAATGTCGAACCTTTTCTGGTCAGCGATTTGGGTCAACATAGACCTATGACATGTGCGTGTACCCCCCTCAACACCAGCACCCCCCCCCCCCCCCTTTCTTATCATAGCAATCACGTGAACAGAACTGAACGTGAGTGTGTCCCACATAACACTGTCTCGCCCCGACACTCCAACCGAGGTACAGTGTGACAGTATCTCTAAACCCCTCCACCCCTCCACCTTAATTACCTTCGTCCTCGTCTTCGTCACCATCCTGCACGTGCAAGCCGTAGGGTGAAGACTCCCTTCGTCCCCTTTGGGCCTCTCGTCGCCCAGCGTAACGCGCCCGAGGAGGAGGAGGAGGAGGAGGAGCCTGGAGTCTCCCAGCGGAATGGAACGAAGTCACGAAGCTTCAAAACACCCCTGGAGTGAGGTGGATGGCAAGGGATCGTCTACATAGCCTCATGCTGGTGTTCAAGCCTCGCTTCCCCGAAGACCACGCCGCCAGTGAGGCACCTACGAGTGAACCATCTGCCTCCTCTTCCCTCCTCCTCCTCCTCCTCTCCGTGCACATGCAACATGACGTACAGGAACCGCTGGGTGGCAAGTCCCGGAAGAACTGAACCACTCGACTCCCTGAACTCAAACCGGTACGACTCGCTGATGACTCCCATCACCAGTCCACTTGTCCCAGCGTGGAAAAGTTCCTGTTACCTCTCTCTCTCTCTCTCTCTCTCTCTCTCTCTCTCTCTCTCTCTCTCTCTCTCTCTCTCTCTCTCTCTCTCACCGTCTTCCCCTCTTCCTCTATCTCACCCATCGCAGGTGGTGCTCCTCCGTCTGATCATCACCATCTGCAGCTGACACACAATCACCAGGGCTCGCTAAAACAAATGGCCCAGCCCATGCCACGCTTTGGTAACACACACCTCCCCAGGGCCACCTCTCTATCCTCAAAACCCCAGCCACTCCCACTGGTCAAAACCCCAGCCTCCTTTCTATTCTCCCAACCCCAGCCACCTCTCTATCGTCATAACCCCTCCACACACAAGTACCTACCAGTCAAAACCCCAGCCATCCCCACAACTGGTCAATAACCTAACCCCCTCTATACTACCAAAACCCCACCCACCCCTCTACGTAGCGTCATAACCCTCATCAAACTCTCTACCGCCATAACCCCAGCCATCGTCCTCGGGTTACCAAAAAAAAAAAAAAAAACCTGGACTCACCCACGCTGAAATATAAAATGAAATATATAAAAATCATCCTACCATCCCGGCTATCATCACAACCATTCCCCTTCACACCCACCCATCTCTGAGGGCCCCTCCCTCCTCACACACACAAAAAAGACTCCTCCTCCTCCTCCTCCCTATATATCAAAGGCTCACAGCCCATTACCCAACCAACCCAACAGTTGTGGGCGCTCGAGCCTGGAAAACAAGCGACCGACTGTGGCTCTCAGAAGAAGAGCAGACATCACCAATTTGCATATCTGGAAAAGGGGGATGGTGTGTGTGTGTGTGTGTTTGTGTGTGTGTGTGTGTGTGTGTGTGTGTGTGTGTGTGTGTGTGTGTCGTGGGCCTGGCTGCTGGGTCCAGCGGCGGCACAACAGTTCAAGTTCAAAAAAACTTTTGAGAATGTGTAAGACAGTAAGTAACAACGTAACAACTTTACTTCTGGGGCGTCGGAGACGCGCACGAGACCGTAAAATCTACTTCTAGGGCGTCGGAGACGCGTACGAGACCATAAAATCTACTTCTGTGGCATCGGAGACGCGCACGAGACAGTAAATTCTGCTTCTGGGGCGTCGGAGACAAGTACGAGACCGTAAAATCTACTTCTGGGACGTCGGACACGCGTACGAGACCGTAAAATCTACTTCTGGGACGTCGGACACGCGCACGAGACCGTAAAATCTACTTCTGGGGCGTCGGAGACAAGTACGAGACCGTAAAATCTACTGGGACGTCGGACACGCGTACGAGACGTCAGTCGAGAAGCAAATCTGCGTCCACAGCTCCGCATAAAAATCGCGTATGGGGGTTCTAAATACGCCAGCCTGGAGCTCTGCGTACCAAGGTAATTGAACGGACGAAGCCAACCATCACAGAGACCAATTACCGCGTGCCAACTTGTGGGACCTCCCAGCGAAGCCTTAAACAACCTGGCCCCGCCCCGCCCCGGTCCGTTTATCATACCACCCCGGGAATAAAATCTACACTCCGCTTTTTGTTTTACCTGTCGTAAAGTAATTAATCAGCCCGCGTAAGCCGTTGCCAGGTTACGTCAGCACGATCGATGATCGGATATATATATATATATATATATATATATATATATATATATATATATATATATATATATACACACACACACAGACACAATTTTCATCAATTCATAACTGATAATTCAATTCGCGGACACACACACACACACACACACACACACACACACACACACACACACAGACGGCCGGGGCAAAAAATATGTTGACATTTTGTGCGCGACAACATAATCTCTCCAGAGCCCGGGGCGGAATCACACACACACACACACACACACATGGTTATATTAAATATATATATTTTTTCCGGCCGTGTTTTGGGCATCCTCAATCAAAGTAACTGTGAATACCTTTATCAGTTCCAGCCTGAACAATCTGGTGGAGGGAGGGGAGGAAAGGGGACGTCCTCTCTCTCTCTCTCTCTCTCTCTCTCTCTCTCTCTCTCTCTCTCTCTCTCTCTCTCTCTCTCTCTCTCTGCCGAATAAACACCTGCACCCCCCTCGCCCCCCCTCCTTCCCACCTCTCCCCTTCATTTCAGCACGACCCCAGACCCGACCTTTGAAAAAGGGTCAGGCCAAAGGTCGGGCCATTGTGTCCCACACAGGGGATATCAGCGGGTACCTCATTTACAGAGAGGTGCCCGTCAAGCTACGCTGACCTTTACACACACACACACACACACACACACACATATATATATATATATATATATATATATATATATATATATATATATATATATATATATATATATATATATATATATTGGAAAGGATCACAATTTTGCGCGTGATCAAGGTATTCCAATGAGTCCACGGGGAAAATGAAACACGATAAGTTCCCAAGTGCACTTTCGTGTAATAATCACATCATCAGGGGAAACAAGTGAGGAATATGTCAGTTGGTATACATCGAAGAGACGAAGCTAGGACGACATTTGGTAAACATATATATATATATATATATATATATATATATATATATATATATATATATATATATATATATATATATATGTGTGTGTGTGTGTGTGTGTGTGTGACCACCCGCTCGCCAACTCCTCTCCTAACAAGTGAATGACCGGCGTAACCCGCCAAGAGAGTTCTCGCTAACAAACGCAAACAAAACAAAACAAAAAAACCATTCCCCCGACTTTGAGCAAATCATGGAAGTCGTGAGCGCAACTTGCTGCGGTTACTCAATCCCTTTCCCCGACCCGCTGACGCGATCGGGCGGCGCGCCCGCTCGAACACAGGCCTTCAGATGGCGATCACAAACCCTCGCTCTCTATAGTTAACAGGTCGTCGGAGACTCGTAGGCGGAGTAGTTTGGGGAGACATATGATATCAAAAGGATTACCTGTTAGGCGGAAATTTATGCCAAACCTAGACACCTCTCCACGGATACCATATCGTACGACCCTTTTAGGTAACGGCGAACAATCTTTTGGCATTAAGGAATCCCTAAAATTAACTTCTTTTCTTTTTAGGAGCCCTACTCTTTTTTTTTAGGAAGCCCTTTGGCATCAGGAATGCCTAAACTTACATTAAGGAATCCCTAAAATTAACTTCTTTTCTTTTTAGGAGCCCTACTCCTTTTTTTAGGTAGCCCTTTGGCATCAGGAATGCCTAAACTTAAATTAAGGAATCCCTAAAATTAACATTCTTTTTTTTAGGGAGCCCTACTTTTTTTTTTAGGGAGACCTTTGGCATCAGGAATGCCTAAACTTAAATTGTGTTTAGGAAGGGGGAGGGAGGTTGAGGGAAAAAATCTACGCGAGGACTTCGAATTAAGGACAGCAGCGCCATTTGGGGCTTGGGGGGTTGGTTGGGGGTGTGGGGAGGTCTTCCAGCGGCCGGGGGGAGGGGAGGGGAGGGGAGGGAAGAGGGAAGAGGGGAGGGGAGGTGGTAGGAGGAGGCAAATTATGCCGGCGGCACAAATCTCAAATATACATCCCCTCTCGAGTTCCCCCCACCTCACCACGACACCATTACCACGAGCAAGATAGTTCTCGCCCGTCCTCGCATCGTGAATCTCGTCCGGCCCGGATAAAAAAATGAGAGAGGGAGAGAGAGAGAGAGAGAGAGAGAGAGAGAGAGAGAGAGAGAGAGAGAGAGAGAAAGTGGGTGAAATATGGACCCCGAGGAAGGGAGGGAGTTCATTACTTTACATAAGCACCCGGATCGTGTGTGTGTGTGTGTGTGTGTGTGTGTGTGTGTGTGTGTGTGTGTGTGTGTGTGTGTGAGAGAGAGAGAGAGAGAGAGAGAGAGAGAGAGAGAGAGAGAGAGAGAGAGAGAGAGAGAGAGAGGGCAGTGTCACCATCGCCTCGCGTGTTGGCAGACAGTGACACTACACAGCGTTGCGGTGAAGCTATTACACTGTTACAGCGAGACTATACACAAAGTGACGGTGAAAGTTTAGACTATTACGGTGAAACTATAGACACTTGCAGTGAATCTATACATAGTGAGGTCCAAGTGTGAATAATATATATATATATATATATATATATATATATATATATATATATATATATATATATATATATATATATGTGTTGAAGAAGAAAGTTGAGAGTAAATGTGAATAAGAGCAAGGTTATTAGGTACAGTAGGGGTGAGGGTCAAGTCAATTGGGAGGTGAGTTTGAATGGAGAAAAACTGGAGGAAGTGAAGTGTTTTAGATATCTGGGAGTGGATCTGTCAGCGGATGGAACCATGGAAGCGGAAGTGGATCATAGGGTGGGGGAGGGGGCGAAAATTTTGGGAGCCTTGAAAAATGTGTGGAAGTCGAGAACACTATCTCGGAAAGCAAAAATGGGTATGTTTGAGGGAATAGTGGTTCCAACAATGTTGTATGGTTGCGAGGCGTGGGCTATGGATAGAGTTGTGCGCAGGAGGATGGATGTGCTGGAAATGAGATGTTTGAGGACAATGTGTGGTGTGAGGTGGTTTGATCGAGTAAGTAACGTAAGGGTAAGAGAGATGTGTGGAAATAAAAAGAGCGTGGTTGAGAGAGCAGAAGAGGGTGTTTTGAAATGGTTTGGGCACATGGAGAGAATGAGTGAGGAGAGATTGACCAAGAGGATATATGTGTCGGAGGTGGAGGGAACGAGGAGAAGAGGGAGACCAAATTGGAGGTGGAAAGATGGAGTGAAAAAGATTTTGTGTGATCGGGGCCTGAACATGCAGGAGGGTGAAAGGAGGGCAAGAAATAGAGTGAATTGGAGTCATGTGGTATACAGGGGTTGACGTGCTGTCAGTGGATTGAAGCAAGGCATGTGAAGCGTCTGGGGTAAACCATGGAAAGCTGTGTAGGTATGTATATTTGCGTGTGTGGACGTGTGTATGTACATGGGTATGGGGGGGGGGGGGGGTTGGGCCATTTCTTTCGTCTGTTTCCTTGCGCTACCTCGCAAACGCGGGAGACAGAGACAAAGTATAAAAAAAAAAAAAAAAATATATATATATATATATATATATATATATATATATATATATATATATATATATTACGTATAACAGCTAGAGACTGAGTGTGAACGAAAGTGGCGCCTTTTATTTTTTTTCCTAGCGCTCTCTCGTTTGGGCGGGAGGGGGAATGCTATTTTGTGTGGCGGGGTGGCGATGAGAGTAGATGAAGGCGGCAAGTATGAATATGTACATGTGTATATACGTATATGTTTGTGTGTGTATATGTATGCATAAGTGCGTAAGTGGGCGTTTATTTATATACATGTGTATGTGGGTGGGTTGGGCCATCCCTCGCCTGCTTCCTTGCGCTACCTCGCTAACGCGGGAGACAGCGATTAAGTATAATAAATGAATACTATATATATATATATATATATATATATATATATATATATATATATATTACTAAGGCAAGTGTCAAGTCTCTGGGTTAACTGTGAACTGCCAAGAACATTTCCTTTTAAGAACCACCTCCACTCCACAGCCTCTGGTGTGCGAGGGTCAATGTCAACAACTGGACCCTCCCTTCTGGGTCAACAGCGAGATCGGTCGTGTTTACTGCCAACACACCCCCTTCCCTCCAGCCTTGCTGCCTATGAGTCAGGCTCACTACGACACGTAGCGTAGTTTATATGAATGTCCCCCTCCCTCCCCCGTTTTCTCTGCTTTACCCATTTTTTTTTTTTTTCTCTTTCTTTCAGGACTTAAACCCCACTTGGCGATGTAAACACATCATTGTTAACTCCTCACATTTACTACCTCCTTGCGACTCTTATCATGATATCTACGATCACTTAAAGCCTTTCAAGTACGACGATACGGCCCCTTGGGGTATGACCTGACCCTTAAGTCATGTCAAAGGTTACGCCTTCTGAACTCTAGGGCCAACGTGTCCATAGGAGGGAGGTGTCGATAGAGCCACGACCTATGGTGGGGGGTCGAGAATGACACGTACGGATGAAGAGACGAGGGGAAATGACGCGTATATGGATGAGGAGGAGAGGGCGATACGTATGGATGGAGGAGGAAATGATGCATAGGGATGAAGGGATCACAGTCATGGTGCATGTGGATGAGGAAGAGACTGGGAATGATACATATGGACGAAGAGATAGGGGATATAATACATATGGAGGAGGAAGAGACGGGAAATGATACATATGGATGAAGAGGTAAGAGATATGATACATATGGATGTGGAAGAGACAGAAATAATACATATGGATGAATAAATAAGAGAAATGATACATATGGATGAAGAGATAAGGGATATGATACATATGGATGTGGAAGAGACGGTAAATGATACATATGGATGAATAAATAAGGGAAATGATACATATGGAGGAGGAAGAGGCGAAAATGACATGGGTGTACGGTTCCTCCCCCTTGAACATTGACTTCATCATCTACACCCTGCTTCTCCGCCCTCCCCAATCCTCTTTCCAACCCCTGACCTCCCACCACTCGCTCGTACCCTTGACCTCCCACCTCTCCCTCTTATCCTTGACCTCCCATCTCTCCCTCCCGCCCGTGGCCTCCTTCCTGCCCGCGGCCTGACCTCACCTTCACCACACTACGGCCACCACCACCACTACCCACCACTACCCGGGGCCTCCTTCCAGCCCGCGACCTCACCTTCACCACACTACGGCCACCACCTGGGCACCACTACCCACGGCCACTTGTACAGCAACAATTACCCCAGTGTAAAGACCTTCAATCAAGCCTGGTAATGACCCCCTCCACGCCAAGTTGGGGGAGGGACGTGGGGAAGAGCCCACAAGGCACCACCACGTCAAGCACGCACGCCACTCTCGACCCTACCTGCTGTGCGTGGCCGAGCATCTTCCTGGCCCTAACTGGAGCGATCATGGCATATATCCAGGAAGGCTAATCGAGTCAAAAGTTTTAGGGTGAGGAGGGAGTTCATGGATCTCCCTAAAATTTAGGCTGGACCTATTCCTGAACTGGACAAGTGGTGGAAAGCTGTGTGTGTGTGTGTGTGTGTGTGTGTGTGTGTGTGTGTGTGTGTGTGTGTGTGTGTGTGTGTGTGTGTGGCGTCACGCCAAAAAGGGTGTGTTGTTATGCCAGTGTCGTACATCTACGTCCTGTCAGCGCATTGGGCTGCGTCAGTGTATGAACCTGTGCAGTCAGGTTTGTACGCCCGTGTTAAGCCAGAGTTCAGCATACATGTTGTGTCAAGAGTACAGCTCTCCGTATACCAGCGTTGTATACCTGACGTAAAGGGGCAGTGCCGAGAGTATAATCCCCAGTGATGTCTGTCGAGTTCGGCGTGTTGTATAATTCCGTAAGGGTCGTGTAATGTGATTCGTAACTAGGCGCTCTGTCGTGTCATAATCGGTGTATAAGCGGTGTACGACAAGCGCTGCCTGGCGTGCGTGTGTTGATGAACGTGACGCATCACGCCTAATCCTCGGATGATGTATGACCTTCCAGTGAACGAGGCATAAGTCAGCTGCACCATCAGCAAACACGGTCACGGTGAACCAAAACAAACACCCAGCCACACCATCCACACCTCCCTCCTCCCACCCCCTAAAAAAAAAAGGTATTTGTATTCATTTACGACCAGTTCAGCATCTGTGGCATGTATACAAGCACAGAGACACCTGTATAAAGCTTTCAAATGTATACATCCTCGTCTGTCAGGACGAGGACTAACCCCCTCACAGATAAGCTGGTTCATTCCAGGTCCCTGTAGGGCGAAGAAGTTCGCCCCTCAACTTTTTAATGCCTTTTTTCTAACACTGTCATTTCAGGACGCGAGATCTTTTTCCCAAAGTCCAAAAGCCGTGGGGGGCCACTTAGCGCCAACCAGCAAATGGCTAAAGGCCGGCGAAATCTGCTAATCCAATATGAGATCCGCCCAACCTGCCTCTGACCTTGGGAACCGTCCCATCTTTCGAGTGGAACAGAACCTGGAACGTCAAGTTCACTCGAGACGCGCCACCGTTCCCCCCGCGAAATCGAGCGAAGGACGCTTAATCCACTCGACACGCGTCACTACGACTTCCCAATGCAATCGAACCCTTAAGTCTGTTACATTCGACACGTATCTCTTGTTTCCCCCGTTAATCGAAGCCAGAGGGTTTATTTCACTCGACAGGTCACTGTTTCCTCACCGCAATCGAACCAAGGACGTCTATTTCCCTCGACAAGTGTTCCCTCTGTTATCCCCATGTGATCGAATCCAGGACTATTTCACTCGGCAGGTCTCTGTTTCCCCACGTAATCGAACCCAAAAGGTCTATTTCACTCGACAGGTCTCTTCCCCCCCCCCCCCCCACGTAATCGAACCCAAAAGGTCTATTTCTCCCGACAGGTCTCTATTACCCTCTTGTAATCGAACCCACAAAGGATATTTCGCTCGGCACGCATCTCTGTTCCACCACGTAACAGAACCCAGAATATCCAAACGATACTCGTCTCTATTCCCCTCCTCTACGAACCACTTCGTTATCTCGTCACATCTGTCTTCCGTTTTATCCTGGTATCCCACGCCCCCAACCCCTCCCCTTCCCCACTTTCCCATCTTCCCTGCGAACATTACCACCCCAAATATGATCCGGGGCATCGAGCCCCGAATGTCTGGCATATACTCGCCCCTCATAACTCAAGTTATCCAATAACCCTCATAGGTCGTATGAGGAACGAACTCCTCCCCCCCCTCATCTATCTCCAGCCATCCTCCCCTCCCAACCTCTACACACACACACACACACACACACACACACACACACACACACACCACACACCCTACGCACGTTAGCATGTAACACAAAGCCGGACTAATGAGCGGGACAGCTGGTGAATACGAGACACCGGCTGCGGTACAGCTTCCAGCTGTCCTCCGCCAGCAAGGTGTTAAGAGGCGTACCCCACCGGGGAGAGAGAGAGAGAGAGAGAGAGAGAGAGAGAGAGAGAGAGAGAGAGAGAGAGAGAGAGAGAGAGAGAGAGAGAGAGCCATTCCTGATGGTTCACGCAGCGTTGTTTTGCCTCCGCCATGCGCCATGCAACAGTCCCGGCCTCAAGTGACTGGACAACACTGCCTGTCGGTTTTTAAGACAGTCTTGCGCGTCAGACTGGCGCACGAGACTGTCGCAAAAGACTGGTGCGCGCAGTACCGTCGCAAAAGACTGGCGCGCGAGACTGCAGACATAAGACTAGCGCGCAAGACCGTCGCAACAGACTGGTTCGCGCAAGACCGTCGCAATAGACTGGATCGCGCAAGACCGTCGCAACAGACTGGTTCGCGCAAGACCGTCGCAATAGACTGGATCGCGCCAGACCGTCCGAACAGACTGGTGAGCGCAAGACCGTCGCACAAGAATGATGCGGTAAGAGCGACCCGCGTGTCGTAACTGTGGTTGATGACCGTATCGCGAGATCGCCTTGCGAGACTCCCCCGTAAAACTGATGGTGCATAACTACGTAACCTTCCCAAGATCGTCGCGTTACGTCCTCTGGGGAAAACGTCGAGGAGGACCGACGCGTTGAACACTGTCACGTCCACAACATCGAGGAAGACCGACGCGTTGAACAACGTCGTTAAAGATTTACGCAAGATGTCGTGGGGAAGCGTTTTTCTTCACGCGGGACCTGCGTCCAAGAAGCGGATGCGCACTGCGTCCAAGCGGACACGCACTGCGTCCAAGAAGAGGATGCGTACTGCGTCCAAGCGGACACGCACTGCGTCCAAGCAGACACGTAAATTTTGCCAGACGTAAGAAAAATATCGTTTAGGGAGGAGTCGTACACCTGGGAGAAGAGGGAGGGGAGGGGAGGGGAGGGGAATGGCTAGTGTAACGAAGCAAAGACACTGTACACACCTCCAGTGTTGTGACGGGAGGCCGGCTGTGATCACCTTATCTCTCCTGTACAATGACGAGCCACCCACCGCCACAGGTTATCCTGCCTCATAATTACGTTATCATGCCTCATAATTACGTTATCCTGCCTCATGATTACGTTACCGTGCCTCATAATTACGCTCTCCTGCCTCATATTTACGTTATCGTCTCATGATTACGTTCTCCTGCCTCATAATTACGTTACTCTGCCTCATAATTACGTTATCCTGCCTCATAATTACGTAATCCTGCCTCATAATTACGTTACTCCTGCCTCATGATTACGTAATCCTGCCTCATGATTACGTAATCCTGCCTCATGATTACGTAATCCTGCCTCATGATTACGTAATCCTGCCTCATGATTACGTAATCCTGCCTCATGATTACGTAATCCTGCCTCATGATTACGTAATCCTGCCTCATGATTACGTTATCCTGCTTCATAATTACGTTATCCTGTCTCATAATCACGTTATCCTGCCTCATAATTACGATATCCTGCCTCAGGAGTACGTTATCCTGCCTCATAATTACGTTACTCTGCCTCAAATTATGTTATCCTGCCTCAGGATTACGTTACTCAACCTCATCATTACGTTATCCTGCCTCATAATTATGTTACTCTGCCTCATAATTACGTTCTCCTGCCTCATAATACGTTATCTCTGCCTCATAATTACTGGTCGGTAATGATCTTAAACCCGAGGCAGGTTATGTACCCTCATCCACGCCCCCGCCCCCCCCACAGCCCACAACTGTAATGCCATCGTCGATACAAGCCCGGACGCAGGGCCAATACCAGCCACCAGGGGGCTTCCACACACACACACACACACACACACACACACACACACACACACACACACACAGCTATTTTTCAGGACGATGCCAACAAAATGTGCTGGCGCTTCCATCCTGTTGATTGAGGGCTGTCGTGCCGTGTCCCCCCTAACCCCAACCCTGCGTTTCTGTCCCCGCGTGTGATGATGGCGATGAGCGATCCCATCGCACTGATAACAATCAATGATCGCATTTAGCTAACAAACACAGATTCCTGCCGTTTCAATCAACGCTGAATTGATGGATATCACGACTCTTTTCCGCTGGGGGGTCTCCCGCGAGCGCTGCACGGGAACAATATAACAGGACGAGTGTCTTTGTGGAGTTTATGAGCGGCCCCGTGACACAGCAATGTGGGTAATCGACCACGGACACACGCAAGGGCTTGTACGTACGGACGCCAAAATGACAAATTCATGTGGCGGCCTGTAGGTAGATGTGTGTGTGTGTGTGTGTGTGTGTGTGTACACGTTCCTACAAATACACGTATCTCATACATAAACAGAGGCATATATAAACATGCATGCACAGACAGACAGAGAGACAGACACACACACACACACACACACTAACAGACACACATATAAACAAATGAAAGTACACAGACTTCCACTCAAACACAAACTCGTGCAAAAATTCAATCTACATATATAAAGTTTATCATTATACATTATCTTTATCACACACACAGACACAGACACACACACACACACACACACACACACACACACACTAACAGACACACATATAAACAAATGAAAGTACACAGACTTCCACTCAAACACAAACTCGTGCAAAAATTCAATTTACATATATAAAGTTTATCATTATACATTATCTTTATCACACACACACACACACACACACACACACATACACACACAGCTTAGAAAAATATACTAACATAGAGAAGGGAACAAAAGAGGCATAAGAAAGCAGCCTCCCTGAACTAGGGTTGGGGTTCACCAGAGAAGCGGCGGACCGTTCCGTTCCGGAACCAATATTCTTCTTGATCCTGGGTAAACGACCCGCCCGAAACGATTGGACTCGCACCCACATATGTTTGCGGATGATACCACGGTCGTCAGATAAAACAAGAGTGATGAGGATGGCATCAACTGACAAAGGGAGAGCTTTGGATACTCCCAACGCTGGCGTGATGAATGGCTCTTAAAATCCAGCCCGAGTACGTGCGAAGTTATGATGATGGTACGCGGTGAAAGGAGGTCTCGATACCAATACCATAGAGCAGGAAATAAGATGGGGGAAAATCAATGTATCCCGTGTCTTCTTTGTGGCCACTGCACTGTCGGCACTAAGGGTCTGGAGCCATGGTGAATCGGTGTTTATAATGCTGCGTAGACGAGAAAGTGTAACACGTACATGTCTCGGGAGTGTGGTCTCATACGGGTTTATGTCAGGACGGGTGGTGTTTGAGTTGGACGGGTGGGTGTTTAGTGGTCTTCAGGTCATTTCAGTGTGTATATATGCGTCGGTGTTGTGTTTGCTGGGGAGATCTGTGCGCATATACGTATGATGTTTCTGGACACCGTAACTGGTTCTACTGCGAGTGAAAAGACACCTTCGGCGAGGGTCTATCATCTTCACGGGACGAAAGAAAGGAGGACCTCAGTGAAAAGGAATCACTTCCTCACTCCTGATTGGAGCACAGCCTCAAAGATGCAGGAGTCCGATAGAGGGTCACTGGATTGTATAATTGTATAAGTATGGGTGACCTCTTGTTATAAAGGTAACAACTTGACGTAGTTGCAACATGATCATAGGGCATAAAAGGCATAACAACTCATGGGTATGAAGTAGGGTTGTCGTGCGCGGTTGAGACCCAGAGCTGCGACGCATGGCCGAAAAGCAGAGTTTTTAAGCACGGCTGTACCGCGCATGGTGAGAGGCAAGGCTATGAAGCAAGGATTTTAGGTAAGGTTATGAAGCAAGACTGTGAGGCAGGGTTGTGAACCACAGGTGTGAGGCAGGGTTGTTCTACCGGCGCCGCCAGCCAGACCTCACCAACCTCCCACCTGTTGCTGGCCAGCCAAGACGCAGCAGCCACGTGGCCCCACCAGTATATCCTGGTATACTGTGCGTATCACGTTATACCACCGTCACCAGGCAGAAGCCAGGCAGGCAGCATACCATCACTAGCGACTGGGTATGTCACGTTACACCAGTATACCACCGTCACCAGCACCCAGGCAGGCAATATACCACCACTAGCGACTGGGTATGTCACGTTATACCAGTATACCACCGTACCAGCACCCACGCAGTCAATATACCACCACTAGCGACTGGGTATGTCATGTTATACCAGTATACCACCGTCACCAAGCACCCAGGCAGGCAATATACCACCACTAGCGACTGGGTATGTCACGTTATACCAGTATACCACCGTCACCAGCACCCAGGCAAGCAATATACCACCACTAGCGGCTTGAGTATGGAGGTCATCCTGACTGGCTTTCTGCGAGACGGGTACTGCTGAGCTGGCCAAGATGCCTCCAGCTGTGCTGACCGCAGAGCGGAGGTTATCCCGGCTGGGATGGAGTCCTTCCTACACCTCTTCTAACATATCTGCCTCCTCCTCCTCCCGGTCATGGCTTGATCTCTCCTCTCCTGATGCCGGTCGCACCAGGGAGAGAGAGTGTTCTGGGCGATGAAACTCTTTGCCTCCCCCAAAAGGCCCCTCCACTTTCAATCCTACACACTGCAATGCTGTTCTTCAAGGACACCACGAAAAAAAAAAAAGAGCAAGCGTTGTTAATTTGACTTCCCCTCGTCCATACATCTTTCCGGTTCTTAATAACTTTAATTTCTGTAATTCAACCCTGCCTCCGCTCTCCCGACCTGATCAATCTATGGCTGATTCCCCTCCTGATAAAGCCGCGCCACCAACATCAACCACAAGACCTTCAGGTGATCTCTTCCCTGCGTGATTCATCTTTGGTCCTCATCTCTCCTGAAATTTTGGCGATGCTTTCCTCGTGGCCCCTCGACATCTCCAAAGCATCTGAGAGAGAGAGAGAGAGAGAGAGAGAGAGAGAGAGAGAGAGAGAGAGAGAGAGAGAGAGAGAGAGAGAGGGGGCGGCGGGGCGCGAGTGTTTGCTTCCTAAACTTCCTTCCCTCTCATACATCTGCTCCTCTCTGGTGCCTAACGCACAACTTCCCTTCGAGAATGTCCACTGCAGAGGAAGTTGATGAAGGAGCAACTGACACTCCTCTCTCTCTCTCTCTCTCTCTCTCTCTCTCTCTCTCTCTCTCTCTCTCTCTCTTTCAACCGTGGTGTCTCTCAGGGTTCAACCCCTTCGCCTTACTCTCTCTCTTTCTCTCCCCTTCATAGCTGATCCAATCTTCAGCATCTCACCCTACTCACTCTTAGTCTGATGATTCCACGCTACTTAATTGAGCCCATTTCCCCTCCCCTCTTCACTCCAATACTCCTTTTCTTTCTCTTACTGGCTACTTCTCTCGCTAATTCGGACTTGTGTAATAGCTCAGAGTGAGGAGGAAGAACCTATAAAGATTAAACTAGACTGTAGGGGTCCCAGACCCGATGAATGATACTAAACACCATGGATCCCAGACCCAGTAAACAAGACTAGATAGACTCCACGGGTTCCAGACCCTGTAAATGAAACGACTCCAGGGGACCCAGACCCTGTATACCATATTCGATTCCATGGGACCCATGCCCTATCATGGAGAATACAAGGGTCTAACACTGGGACGAAAATGGGACATGTCAGGGATCCTTTCCTCCGAGGCTTCTAAGAGAGGACATAAATGACTTTATTCGACACCAAGAGAGTTTCAGGGATGAGAACGATCCATTTCTGACAATAGAGAGTTTCAGTGATGAGAACGAGCCATTTCTGATAATAGAGAGTTTCAGTGATGAGAACGATCCATTTCTGATAATAGAGAGTTTCAGTGATGAGAACGAGCCATTTCTGATAATAGAGAGTTTCAGTGATGAGAACGAGCCATTTCTGACGTCTCATGGAACACTTGTGTGTCTCCTGGCGGAGTGAACCGTAGTCACACGAACGAAATAACTAACACCGGGTGAATATCCAGCTGTGAAAGCAAGCAAAAATAGTTGTCATGTTCAATAACGAAGAGCTGGAATTTCCTCTTCATGAGCCAAGCTAAGCGTCAAGATATAACCTTTATAATAATGAGTTCAACTTGGGCCAAATGAGAACTAGAGCTATATAGGTCTCGTGTCATTCTGTTCCTTAGACGCTGGGAAGCAACTGTACAAGTAAACACTCTGAAGTGTTTGACCCGACTCATTTAAAATTACGGTCAAACGTTGTCACCATTCAATAACCAGGGTTCGATCCCCGACGACGACGAACCGACGGGGCTTGACACGGCGATCCCTCAAGTACCTGCGGCCACGCCACGAAGCCGAGTGTCATAACGAAGACCAATAAACTTCACGGTATGAAACACACCCTCCCTCCTCCTCCCCTAACACTGAAATCCACACGAATGAAAGAACTTCATGAACCATGTCGTGACAATGGAGGAACTCATTAACCACGGAGTCAAAAGGTTTTACCAGAAGAGATTGGGAAGAAGGAGGAAGAGGAGAGGAGGAGGAGGAGGAGGCCATCACAGCAGTGGCTGAGGTTAATAAGGAGCGATCAGGTGTGGTGGTGGAAGGGGGGTCGGTTGTCGATATATTGGTCCGTTGACAATAGACGTGAGGACCACTATTGTGTGTGTGTGTGTGTGTGTCTGTGTGTGTCCTTCACCACCACGTCTTGTGGCATCTGTTGCCAACCCTACTGCTGCTGCTGCTGCCCACCACCCGCCTTGTGGCATCTGTGGCCTCCCTACTGCTGCTGCCCACCACCACGTCTTGTGCCATCTGTTGCTGCCCACCACCCATCTTGTGGCATCTGTGGCCTCCCTCTGCTGCCCATAACCAGTCTTAATGACATCTGTTGCCAACCCTACTGCTGCTGCTGCCCACCACCATCTATGGGATCTGTTGCCACCCTTGGGATCCTTGCTGCTGCTGCTGCTGCTCCTGGTCACCTCCTTCATCACGCCCTCGACCACGTCTTATGGGATCTGTTGTCAACCCTCCCATATTGCTTCCTTCCTCCCTCTGCTGCCTAGCACCCGTCTTATGGGATCTGTTCCTACCCCTATTGCCGCTGCCTTCCTCTGCTGCCCAGTACTTGTCTTATGAGCGTCTGTTGTTACCCCTACTACTGCTGCTTCCTCCCTTTCTCCCTAGCACCCGTCTTATGGGATCTGTTGCTACCCCTCCCATACTGCTGCTGCCCACATTCTCTACTGCTCTATTAACAGTGGTGCGGCGTCTGTGTTCGCCTCTGGTATTACCTTCCGGGCCATATTTCTGGTGAAGGAGCAATAACTGGGTAGAGGCCAGCCACCGCGACCCACACACACACACACACACACACACATACACACAAGACTCCAGCACTGATCCAGCCATCGTTGTCTACACTGCTGTCCACCACCACGCTAATAACTTGGCTCTCTTACCAACCTAACAACTTGGCCTCTCTCACCAGCCTAACAACTTGGCTCTCTCACCAGTCTAACAACTTAGCCCTGTTACCACACCCCAACACAGCACTGCTAGAACATAAACCATGACTAAATTAAGAGTCACAGTCAAGGCGATTCACACTGTATTGATCTCTGAGAGTGAAATACACACTGGGATCAGCGAGACACGGTCCACACCCTCAACAAAATGACATCACGCTACATTCTCATACTCGCTGTTCCATACGTTCACAGCTGGACGTATTTCAGCCAAGTGCTGTGCACACACCGCTGTCTGAAGTAAGGCATCACCTACACAAAACGTACAAGGAAGGGACAGAGAAAAGTCCTCATTGGTTTACGGTTCTCTTGCAGTAGTGGCTGAAAAATGATAATTGACTCCTGCGTGTTCGACTGTAAACTATAACTAGTGTGGTATCGTCTGAAATGCCTCAAAACTGACCAATGAAAGAAGCGGTTGACACTTGAATCCACGACACCGTTGTTAAGACTAGTCTCGCTCCGTCCGTTGCTGTCCTCTTGTGCCCCTACGCTCCGTCCGTTGCTGTCCTCTGGTGCTGACGTCCGATACTGTCCTCTGGTGCCTTTACGCTCCGTCCGTTGCTGTCCTCTGGTGTTGCTTCGCTCCGTCCGTTGCTGTCCTCTGGTGCTGACGTCCGTTGCTGTCCTCTGGTGGTGCTACGCTCCGCCCGTTGCTGTCCTCTGGTGCTGACGTCCGTTGCCGTCCACTGGCACTACGCTCCGCTCGTTGCTGTCCTCTGGCGCTGACGTCCGATGCTGTCCTCTGGTGCCGCTACGCTCCGTTCGTTGCTGTCCTCTGGTGCTGACGTCCGTTGCTGTCCACTGGCACTACGCTCCGTCCGTTGTTGCCCTCCGGTGGTCCTACGCTCCGTCCGTTGTAAAGCCTATTACGACTCTCTCGCTGTCCTCCGCTCCTACGTCCTCCTTCCTCCGTCCGTCGTTAAGGCTCCCCTCCGACTTGCTGCCCTCTGGCGTGCTATACTGTCTTCCTTCGCCCCCACTCACTCGCCTAAACCCACTTTATACCCTAATAAAATCTAACAACAGAATTCTTCTCCATTCCCTGCCAGATTTCGAGAGGGGATGCGAGTTAGTTCAACTTAGTTTTGGCACCGGGAGACCAGTGGGGAGAGCGAGGAGAGGGGTGGATAAGGGTTAGTAAGTGGCTCAGGCTTTGGGCTGTGTAGGAACTGGGCCCGGGTTCGAGCCTGGCTGTTGGAGGTTTGCATGTTATATATATATATATTTTCCTACTTCTCCCTCCTCCTCCTTCTCCGCCTCCTACACAAATCCCCTTCGTCCTACACTGGCGGGGCTGGCCTGGAGACAGCAGTGTGTGTGTGTGTGTGTGTGTGTGTGTGTGTGTGTGTGTGTGTGTGTGTGTGTGTGTGTGTGTGTGTGTGTGTGGGCCATACGTTGGTCAGCTCGGCCGCCCGCACATTGGCCGCTGACTCTATCACCATCCTTAGGTATCTCCAGTGTGGATGGAATACGGAAACTAGGCGGTTTCTATGGAAAGACTATATCTGGGTTATATCACACCGAGCCCTTCAAAATGTAAATATCTACTGCTGGCTTCTGGTATTTGTACCATACCATCTGTAGATTTATGACGGGGACGTGGGCGGAATATGTAAATTCCCTTTGCTAACCAGTTCATCCAATGGCAAAAACATCGTCTTGTGGTTAGGAAAAAATCTATGTGTTTTTGGAGTGTGTCTTGCCTTATGGAACGTCTGTGGCTCTAAAGATCTCAATTGATTCTTTGTCTTGCTATAGACGTCGCTGCTGCAACAAGAGTTGTGCCGGGACATCGCCAGGGTGGTTAGGATCAGTTGTTAAGAGAGCGTTTGATGGAAAAAGAATTCGAGAGGATGGAGGAACTGAATGTCCCACACACATGCAAGCATAATGGATGTCACACACACACACACACATGCAAGCATAATGGATGGCACACATGCAAGCATAATGGATGTCACACACACACACACACACACACACACACACACACACACACACACACACACACACACGCAAGCATAATGGATGTCACACACATTCAAGCATAATGGATGTCACACACATGTAAGCATAATGGATGTCAGGCAAACATTCAAGCATAATGGATGTCACACACATGTAAGCATAATGTATGTCACACACAAGCAAGCATAATGGATGTCAGGCAAACATTCAAGCATAATGGATGTCACACACATGCAAGCATAATGTATGTCACACACAAGCAAGCATAATGGATGTCAGGCACACATGCAAGCATAATGGATGTCACGCACACACACATGCAAGCATAATGGGTCACACACGCATGCAAGCATAATGGATGTCACATACACATGCAAGCATAATGGATGTCACACACATGCAAGCATAATGGACATCGCACACATGTAAGCATAATGGATGTTGCACAGACATGCAAACACAATGGATGTCATACACACATGCAAGCATAATGGACGTCGCACACATGCAAGCATAATGGATGTCACACGCATGCAAGCATAATGGACGTCACACACATGCAAGCATAATGGATGTGTCACACACACATGCAAGCACAACGAGTCGAGAAGAAAACTAAAAACTATGAAAATGGAACAAAGAAAACGTAGATCGGGATGGCTGGGGGGCCACTGCCCGCAGACCGAGAGAGAAAACAATCACAAAAAAAACAGAAAAAACACATTAATGAAGCCATCACATCATCCCTCCACCCCTCAAGTATGTACTACCCAAGGTGGGTAAAGCAAGCGATCTGCCCCAAAATAATCCTCCCCCTCGTATATCACAAAGTGACACAGAACGCATACTCTCCCCTGACGGAAGTACACGACTTCGTCTTAGCGCGACTCACTCAAACCACTGACTTGAAGGACCTCTCTCTCTCTCTCTCTTTCTCTCTCTCTCTCTCTCTCTCTCTCTCTCTCTCTCTCTCTCTCTCTCTCTCTCTCTCTCTCTCCTTCTCTCGATCCATCCAACTGTCCTGCCTCCTCGAACTTATGGACAGCCTGCCGTACCCGCTCCTCTCCTCTCTCTCTTCACTCCAGCTCCCCCACAACTCTCGTGCGTGCGTGTATAACAAACAACAAAGTCGCTCTGGGTACACAGTAAACAGCAGACGGACGGACAGTCAATCTCTCTCTCTCTCTCTCTCTCTCTCTCTCTCTCTCTCTCTCTCTCTCTCTAATACTTCAGATTCCCCGAGCGTCATTCTGCCAAACATGAACGTGTCGATCGTCCGCCGCTGCCTGAGGGAGGAACGGCATTCAACTCTGGGGGGGGGGGGGGGGGGGCATCACGATGGTGTGTGTGTGTGTGTGTGTGTGTGTGTGTGTGTGTGTGTGTGTGTGTGCTGGCTCGCACATCAAGGAGGAGGATGTCTTAAGAGAGTGTGCCAGGGCCGATCAGGGGTCGGCGGGCTGGTGGAGGAGGAGGAGGAGGAGGAGGGGTGACAAGCAAGCCAGCGTCCCGGGTGAGGGACAATTCGTCTGGGGACGTGACAACCAGGAAATACAACTGTACACTGGGAGTATGTGTGTGTGTGTGTGTGTGTCCCCCGTCCCCAACCACCTCCTCCTCCTCCAGCAGTTGTTAGGGGACGGGGCGACCGGCAGAGGAGAGCTCTCCGTACTGGGCCTACCGGGAGACCTTATTCTTACCGGGGTGCCCCTGGGACCTCCCTAAGGACCTTACCCTGACCAAGGCGCTGATGGATTTCCCATGACTACCTTCCCTTCTCAGATCCCTGTGGATCTCCTGACTAAGAGGCCTGTCTATATTCACCCCTCACACGGTTGACCCCTCACACGGTTGACCCCTCGCTAGGCTGACCCCTCGCTAGGCTGCCCCTTCAATAGGATGACCCCTCACTAGGCTGCCCACTCACTAGGCTGTCCCCTCAATAGGCTGCCCCTTCAATAGAATGACCCCCTCACTAGGCTGACCCCTCACTAGGCTGCTCCTTCAATAGACTACCCCTTCATTAGGCTGCCCCTTCAATAGGATGACCCCTCACTAGGCTGCCCCCTCACCAGGCTTACCCCTCACTAGGCTTGCCCCTCACTAGGCTGACCCCTCACTAGGCTGTCCCCTCACTAGGCTTACCCCTCACTAGGCTGACCCCTCACTAGGCTTACCCCTCACTAGGCTGACCCCTTACTAGGCTGCCCCTTCACTAGGCTTACCCCTCACTAGGCTTACCCCTCACTAGGCTGACCCCTTACTAGGCTTACCCCTCACTAGGCTTACCCCTCACTAGGCTGACCCCTTACTAGGCTTACCCCTCACTAGGCTGACCCCTTACTAGGCTGCCCCTTCACTAGGCTTACCCCTCACTAGGCTGACCCCTTACTAGGCTGCCCCTTCACTAGGCTTACCCCTCACTAGGCTTACCCCTCACTAGGCTTACCCCTCACTAGGTTGTCCCCTCACTAAGCTTACCCCTCACTAGGCTGACCCCTCACTAGGCTTACCCCTCACTAGGCTGACCCCTTACTAGGCTGCCCCTTCACTAGGCTTACCCCTCACTAGGCTTACCCCTCACTAGGCTTACCCCTCACTAGGCTGACCCCTTACTAGGCTGCCCCTTCACTAGGCTTACCCCTCACTAGGCTTACCCCTCACTAGGCTTACCCCTCACTAGGCTGACCCCTTACTAGGCTGACCCCTTACTAGGCTTACCCCTCACTAGGCTTACCCCTCACTAGGCTTACCCCTCACTAGGCTGACCCCTCACTAGGCTTACCCCTCACTAGGCTTACCCCTCACTAGGCTGACCCCTCACTAGGCTGACCCCTCACTAGGCTGACCCCTCACTAGGCTGACCCCTCACTAGGCTGACCCCTCACTAGGCTTACCCCTCACTAGGCTGACCCCTCACTAGGCTTACCCCTCACTAAGCTGACCCCTCACTAGGCTTACCCCTCACTAGGCTGACCCCCTCACTAGGCTTACCCCTCACTAGGCTGACCCCTCACTAGGCTTACCCCTCACTAGGCTGACCCCTCACTAGGCTTACCCCTCACTAGGCTGACCCCTCACTAGGCTTACCCCTCACTAGGCTGACCCCTCACTAGGCTTACCCCTCACTAGGCTGAACCCTCACTAGGCTTACCCCTCACTAGGCTGACCCCTCACTAGGCTTACCCCTCACTAGGCTTACCCCTCACTAGGCTTACCCCTCACTAGGCTTACCCCTCACTAGGCTTACCCCTCACTAGGCTGACCCCTCACTAGGCTTACCCCTCACTAGGCTGACCCCTCACTAGGCTTACCCCTCACTAGGCTGACCCCTCACTAGGCTTACCCCTCACTAGGCTGACCCCTCACTAGGCTTACCCCTCACTAGGCTGACCCCTCACTAGGCTTACCCCTCACTAGGCTGACCCCTCACTAGGCTTACCCTCACTAGGCTGACCCCTCACTAGGCTTACCCCTCACTAGGCTTACCCCTCACTAGGCTGACCCCTCACTAGGCTTACCCCTCACTAGGCTTACCCCTCACTAGGCTGACCCCTCACTAGGCTGACCCCTCACTAGGCTTACCCCTCACTAGGCTTACCCCTCACTAGGCTTACCCCTCACTAGGCTGACCCCTTACTAGGCTTACCCCTCACTAGGCTGACCCCTTACTAGGCTTACCCCTCACTAGGCTGACCCCTCACTAGGCTGACCCCTTACTAGGCTTACCCCTCACTAGGCTGACCCCTCACTAGGCTGACCCCTTACTAGGCTGACCCCTTACTAGGCTTACCCCTCACTAGGCTGACCCCTCACTAGGCTTACCCCTCACTAGGCTGCCCGGTGACTCTTCTCCTGACCAGGTTTCTTGTGGAGACCTCTTCTTCTTCCTCCTCCTTCCTCCTCCTCCTCTTCCTCGTCTTCCTCCTCCTGGCCAAATAATCTGAAGATCTGACGTGGCTGCCTGGAGACCCCCTATCCCAGCCTCGTCTCCTCCCGGCGACGTAAGCGCTCTCTCTCTCTCTCTCTCTCTCTCTCTCTCTCTCTCTCTCTCTCTCCTCGCCACTCAAACCTGGAGATCAAAGCCAAGCCCCTCCCCAGCACTGGAGAGCCACGTAAACATCTCGTAAAACACACAAGAAATAAACCTGCCACTCGTAGCTCCACCGGGTTGGGGGTTTATTTTTTTTTCTCTCTCTCTCTCCTCTTGGCCCGCAGGCATCACTCTGCAGACGAGAGAGAGAGAGAGAGAGAGAGAGAGAGAGAGAGAGAGAGACGTCTATTCAAACTCCTCAATACTCCAGTTATGAGGGACCACCAGTAAATTGCTGGTTGGCGCAGCCACAGTGTGTGTTGTGTGTGTGTGTGTGTGTGGTGTGGGTCGTCGCCCACTCGCCACGAGATGGGCCGAATGTGCATTCGGGGTATAATACCATCAGTTGTAGTTCTGAATGTTGGTTGTAAAATGAAGAAGAAAGAAAAGAGAAAAAACTCCTCCCACATTCTCTCCGTGGGGGACTGGTGGAGCAATGCCTCGTCATCAAAGTACCCCGAAATTAAGCTGTTTCTTTTTTCAGCGCGACGACTGTAATTGAAGTCGCCAGTCACGGTAAAGACTCGTTGAACGAGTTCATATGTTGTTTTTTTTTTCTTTTTCTTCTTTACAACACAAGCACCAAAAAAAAAAGGGGAGGGAGGTGAAGTATCTTTTCAATCAAGCAGGAAGTATAAACTGAAGCAATTCATTACTCGAACAAGCATTACCCAAGCGGAGTGTGTATCCAGCAAAAAAGAAATAACACACACACACACACACACACACAGCTTTTGAATACACATACCCGGCCACATAAAACTGGCTCTGTGTAACATTCCATGAATTATTTCGCCCGTTCGTTTTTCTGACGTTTCTTTTTTCCTTTCGAGATTAATATACAATATTTACCCCTCCCTCCGCCCTCCTCCTCCCTGTTGTTTGTAGCGACGATCATGCATTACGTACGCTTCTCGCAAACTGCCTGGAAATGCTGCTTGAATACCTCTTTCAACGTATCCCCGGGCGCGAGCGTTTTCCTTGACTGGCGCCCGCTGCCTCACTGTGGAGGTGTGTGTGTGTGTGTGTGTGTGTGTGTGTGAGATATATATATATATATATATATATATATATATATATATATATATATATATCTTTCTTTCTTTCATACTATTCGCCATTTCCCGCATCAGCGAGGTAGCGTTGAGAACAGAGGACTGGGCCCTTGAGGGAATATCCTCACCTGGGCCCCTTCTCTGTTCCCCTTCTCTTTTGGAAAATTAAAAAAAAAGTGAGAGGGGAGGATTTCCAGCCCCCCGCTCCCTCCCCTTTTAGTCGCCTTCTACGACACGCAGGGAATACGTGGGAAGTATTCTTTCTCCCCTATATATATATACGTTTCCAAGAAGAATCGACACCCACGTAAAAGAAGGAACAGAGAGAAGGTGAGGATATTCCCTAAAAGGCCCAGTCCTCTTGTTCTTAACGCTACCTCGCTAATGCGGGAAATGGCGAATAGTATGAAAGAAAGATATATATATATATATATATATATATATATATATATATATATATATATATATATATATATATGTGTGTGTGTGTGTGTGTGTGTGTGTGTGTGTGTGTGTGTGTGTGTGTGTTAAGCAGTCAATATACTGAGGGAGGAGGAAGGATACACAGATTGTTTGAGGAGTGAGGGAAGGAACCAGACAGCAAAGCTGTAGCTGTACGAGGTCTGAGAAGGAGAGAGGTGGCTGAGAGGTTCTTCGTAGTTCATTAAGGACGGATCGAACATGCCGCTGGGTTCGAATCCCACTTCCCATGGGCGGGGTGGCCCTGCAGTGGCTGTCTCCCTCGCCCCTACTCCATAACCCAGTATGCATCTCGTAGGCGTGTGACGGGGTCGTGTGTGTGTGTGTGTGTGTGTGTGTGTGTGTGTGTGTGTGTGTGGTGGACCCGCGAGCTCTGCTATCCAGGGAGAGAAGAGAAGTTGAGGCAGTTCGAATTACAGTAGTTACCAGGTGTCGGGTCCCACATGGCTTTCCCATGTGAGACGTTCTCCTTTGATGCTTTCCCTCGACAGATACTCCGACATATTCGTTCCCATGATGCTTTTCCTTGACAGATGCTTTTCCTTGACAGATGCTTTTCCTTGACAAGTGCTTTTCCATTGACAGATGCTTTTCCCTTGACAGGTGCTTTTCCCTCGATAGATGCTCCGACATATTCGTTCCCATGATGCTTTCCCTTGACAGATGCTTTTCCTTGACAGGTGCTTTTCCTTGACAGATGCTTTCCCCTGACAGGTGCTTTCCCCTTACAGATGCTTTTCCTTGACAAGTGCTTTTCCATTGACAGATGCTTTTCCCTTGACAGGTGCTTTTCCCTTGATAGATGCTCCGACATATTCGTTCCCATGATGCTTTCCCTTGACAGGTGCTTTCCCTTGACAGATGCTTTTCCTTGACAAGTGCTTTTCCAATGACAGATGCTTTTCCCTTGACAGATGCTTTCCCTTGACAAGTGCTTTCCCTTGACAGGTGCTTTCCCTTGACAGATGCTTTCCCTTGACAGATCCTCCGACATATTCGTTCCCATGATGCTTTACCCGTGACGGATGATATAACGCCACGTCCGGTAATATCTACAAATCCATCACGACAGGAGGATCGAGCGGTCATGGGGTGTGAGGACTGCAGGAGACACAGACGATGATGACATGGCCTGACGGAGGAGAGGAAGAAAGGTGGGAGGGGAGAGGTGAAGGAAGGAGGAAGGGTAGAGGTGAAGGAAGGTTAGAGGTGAAGGAAGGAAGGCGGAAGGGTAGAGGTGAAGGAAGGAGGAAGGGTAGAAGTGAAGGAAGAAGGAAGGGTAGAGGTGAAGGAAAGGAAGAAGGAAGGAAGGATGAAGGAAGGGTCAGGGTATAACAGCAGCATTACCAGCTGGCCAGGGTGAGTGGGTGTGTGGAGGGAGGTTGGTGGGTCCGTGTGTAAGGCCCAACACTCTGGGGGACCGTCTTGTTAGATCAATTTCCTCACTAGACAGATCCTGCAGGGCTTAGTTAGGCCACCTCCTCTTCCGTCTCCCTCCCACCACCACCCTTCCCTCCCCCTCCCCTGGGGCTACTCTCTCTCTCTCTCTCTCTCTCTCTCTCTCTCTCTCTCTCTCTCTCTCTCTCTCTCTCACCATCCCTCCTTCTAGGGGAGGAATAGGGTACGGGAGGCCATGGGAAGCCAGATCACTGATTGGGTAAGAAAATAACAGAAAAATAACGCAAATTCCCATCGTGTCTCATAATACTCACCGACAGACTCACAAAGAGCGCACCCCTATCATGCGCTCAAAAAGTGCTCAAACTCATCTCGCTAACCACGAGTATTCACCCCTGTTCTCAAAGCGCTGCACAGGTGCTTAAATTTTCTCATGCGTACATCAGCAATTCAGATCTTCCACACGAACTCACAACGTCTTGCCTCTCACGTACCACCAAGTCCCAGTTACACAACACGCGTTTAGTGCACCTCTGTATCACACGTCCAGTTCAGGTACAACGTACTGTATGCTGCACCATCTCAACTTAAGGTGTATTTTCCTACTCCTTTGTATTGCTGTATCTCCTCGACACTATCTCCTGTACTGTATTAATCTCGTTTCTTAAATGTCCTCCAAATTCTCAGCGCCATTAACGTTGCTGTAACCTGTTTTTCCCCGACAGAGGTGACCTCCGGGTCCAGCTTTTGTCTCGTCCTCCTGTATCGAGGTGTGCTGTATCCACTGTAGGCTCTTTGCTTGCCTCCACTTACTACCCCGCCTCTCCTCCTCCCCTCACAGTTACATACCTGCCATCCATATACTATCACATGACTGCTTTATCTACATATACTCAAAGGAATAAAGTCATTAATTATAATCATCAAACTAAAAAAAAAAAACCCGACCTCGCTTCTCTAAATGATTCCTACTGGTTCACTCCATTCCTGACTCACGAAAACTGACCAGATCCCACACTCACAGGGGCTCACAAGGCTCAAAGACTCACACCGTGTTCATTAACCTCGTGTTCGTTGGGCCAGAGCCTCTCACAGGTGTTCATCCTTTTTCGTACAAAAGGAATAGTGAAGAACATCCAAGCGTTCATTCCTCTCCTCGACTCACGGGCTCTCACTCCTCTCTCTCTCTCTCCAACTGGAAGTGCTCATTCCTCTCCCACACCAGCTCTCTCACACCTCTCGCAAACTCACAAGTGTTCGCTCCTCTCCAAGCCTCATTTGCTCACTCCCCTCCCCCAGGACTCAAAAAGTTCCCACTCCCCTGCCACCAAAGTTACAAGCTCTCCTCACTCCCTCCCCTCACAGGCTCACAAGCACTCCGCCCCCTCCTCATATAATCACCTAGCGCTCACTTTTCTTACGGACTTGAGCGCTCGCTCTCCCTTGTCCTGTTTTCCGGTATAATGAGAGCCGGAAAACACAAGATTCAAATTAAGATAACCCTCCATAAACAGTGAGGCACATTATCATAACTTTCAAGATAACTATGATTAACGAATACATAACATCTTGATTGCTTTTTTTCTTTCAAACATATTCTGAAGAACTGACATTTTTTTTTTTTACATTTTTTTTTTCATTGAATGACCAATGAATTATAATGGGGAAACCTTCAACTGAAGTATACAACATACTGTGTATGTAAATGTTTTACACCATCTGACGTCATGGACTGTGCCTTATAAAACGTCATAACGAGACAGAATGAATAATATCGTCCTGTTAAGTGCATTTCAACGCAGCACGCTATAAAGAGAACAGAAAACGGGGGGAATTGCACATAAAAAAACGCCATCTTCATTTTTTTTTATTCTTAAATCTTAATTTGCTTTTTAAACCCCTTCCCGAAGAAAACGAAACATCACCTCAGGCATGCCTGCTGAAGTCCTGCTGCCAAAAAGGAATCCCTTTTTATCTATACCGTTTCATCTATCAATTTATTTATTCAGTTTTATATAGGAGTGAGTTTAGAAAAAACAAAAAAAACTGGACTCTCCAAATTGTGATTTGGACTTGTGCATTCGGGAAATTCCGTGGACAATGAGAGAGAAAATAAATCTCAATGATTGATTATCTCCTACCGGCATTAATTCATTTAATTAAGGTTTCCCCCTCCCTTGTCCATTTTCCTTTCCAAAAGACACTCTGCAGGGGAGCCAGCCACTGTTTTACATATTTCATTTATATTCATAATTACCCCAGAACCATTTTCTATGAGAGAGTCCTGGCGTTACCCAGGATCTCTTTGTAAAGGTTCCTGCAGACCAAGGATGCGCTACTACCAGCAGCAGGGTAATGTATTTCACCCTGAGCGGTACCCAGTTAACAGCACAAAGACGGGCTTTATCAGCGGGAGTACAGCCTCGTCAAAGAACTTCTCACTTCGAGGGAGTCTACGTTTCTCTGCTACTTGAAGTAGCGCAGCCTTGGGCTACAGGAGCATATATCACTGAAGGCAGCCGGTCAAGCAGTGAAGTTGCCTCTGACCAAATGCGCACCGCTGGCCATGCAACTCAGGAGCGCCCATCACGTGACGCTTTATTTATCACTTTACCGGTAAGATTCCGAGGTGCCTCGTCTCCTCCCACGGTTCCCCGATCGGGAGGGCTCGGGTGGGACGTAAAACACCACCCATCTCAAGAAGCAGTTGTGAACTACGAGCCATAGGGCCACGCCCTCCTGCAGCATACAACACAACCACCCATCCAATGACTCAACCACACACCGCCCCCACGGAACACCTTCCGAACCGAAACCAGCGCCCCAAGAACTCTTGCCTACATCACTTCGCAATACCTTACCTGACCTCTCTCCTCTCAGCATAAACCTGTATCATACACTTAAGAGGCTTCCCCGGCTGACCAACCGCTCACCAGACCATCCACTCCGCTGGGGCAGACAATAAACTCCAAGCAAAACTCTCGAGTTATGACAGTGATAAGTAAGAGGCTTATCGCCTTAGTATAAGCTGCTGGTCTGTGATGAAGCCACCTTCAAAGATTGACGCGTTGATGATGTATCACTGAAGTGAAGAAGAAAATGGACAATATAGTAGGTTTGGCATATTCCAGCTCGGTATCTAATCGAAGGTTTCCAGCCAGGTTGGATAAAGATACGGTAGTTCGATATATTTTTCTAGGAGGTGTCTTAGCCATCCCAAGATATAAGAAGTGTCATAACTTTGCTGACGACTCCGTAACTCTCTCCACGTACTCTCCATCACACGACTTTCCACCCAGGTGCAGCCACGACTCTCCATGCCCCATTTAAGACTTTCCACACAACTCTGATAATGACTTAACTTCTATCATAATTCTGTAGGGCTCGCTGGTTCAGCCCACTTTACTCTGTCTGCTGTCAACCTCACAGCCGCTGTGTCCACTCCTTCACACGCTCTCTTACACTTCAGTACTATGTACAGCACCAATATCGTCTCGCGCTTGATGTATCAACACGGGAATGGCTTGTCCCCAGTCCCCAAGCCCTGTCATCCTATAACCTTTAAAGCTGCTGTTGGCATAAATGTTGCAGACGAGAGAGAGGGAGGGAGAGAGAGACGATAGGAAACATTCCGGCAGATCTTGAGAATAATGATGGAAGCCAATTTCCTGTCGCTAACAGCTGGCTGCAGTTAGGATATTAGCATCAGGGCGGGAGAAGAAAATACGTGACCTGGTTCGTCATGCCGTGACCTCCACAACTTGAGGAAAATGTTCCCTGGAGGATGGAAGATGGGGAAGTAAAAGAATGAGGGGATGAAAGAACAAATCCCAGAGGATAGGAAGAGAGAAACAAAGAGAATAAATGAAAAGGATAAGAAGAGATTTAAGACGACAGCGTAAGAAGAGGAAGGAGAAACAAAAGAGAGAGAGACGATGCAGACAGTAAAGACAAGAGACTGGGAAGGAACTGGAGGGATGGCCACGTCAAGCAAGGACAAGAGTAAAGCAATAGATAGACGGGGGGACAGGCGAGTGAGAATGAGATGGAGTAAGCATTCTCCTCTGGCAGAACCATTCACTCGCACCCGTATCTTGCCTCTCAAAAGACAATATCCACACCAAATCATCCCTGCCCTAGGCTAAGGTGCCACTAACAAACCTCCCCTGGTGGGCTGGCTGGTTTGCTGAGAGAGAGAGAGAGAGAGAGAGAGAGAGAGAGAGAGAGAGAGAGAGAGAGAGAGAGAGAGAGAGAGAGAGAGACCAACCCCCTCGCTTACCAGCCAGCCCCCCCGCCCCTCACCAAACATTGAGGAACCTGGGAATCGATGAGTTAATGGCACGAAAACTTCATTATCCGATCCTTGTCACCTCCTCCCTCACCCCTTCCATTCCCTGCTAGCCAGCCTCTCTCTGTCCCTCCTCCCGCTGGTGAGGGGCTCAATATCCGCCTCTCGCAACGCCTGATTGCTCCGACGGTGGACGATAGGAAGGAAGGACAAGGGTGTTATCATGTCTCACAGGCCTTCACCCTTCGTAGGACTTCGTGTCTCGTTCGCAGAGCAAGCAAATTTACGGACTTGTTTGAACACAATTTTTTTCTTTAACTATATGTCCACAGACTCGCCGAGTCGCAATCGACTAACGAGGTGTGTTGCTCGTTCTAAACAACCCTACACGACATCGACTACACACACACACACGCAAACACAGTCACTGGTGGACATAACGACCCACATTATACTAACGAGGCAAGAAGGGTCCTGTGGAACCTAATCAATCTATATCATCAATCCAATCATCAACAAAACAATGTCTGCACAGGATTATATTTATGAAAAAAAATATAATAATAACACATTTTAAGAACATAGCAACACACTGTACCTACTTACCAGAGCGGTTGTCAAATTCAGTAATCACAACACACGAAAACTGCCCGTCTACTTACCAAACAACGTTATATGAAGCTACGTATACCGACCAAACACAACAAAGTGTTTGTGGACTTACTTCCCCAGGTCCTCTGTTCCAGAGGCTCCTGCAGCCAGAAGCTGCGCTCCTTCCATCTGCAGGGGGGAGTGGCAAAGTTCTCTGACGAGACCCTGTCCTCCCAGTGATACAGGCCTCGCCAAGTCCCACAACACAAGTCTGCGGACCTACCGACCCATGATGTACCACTCAACACACACCTACGTCGGGCTGGAGTGGCTGCGTGCACTCTCCCGCCGACAGGAGATCATCACCTGCCCACCTGGAGGAACTGGTAGACATCCTGGCCTGCTGGCTCCTGACCGACCAACATTAGGTCGACGGCGTCGGTGACCCCGAAAACTCACACAAGACATCCGGGCGAGTGAGGGGGATATAAACACCTGGTATCCAGCAAGCCACATACCTGATCCCATCGGGGTACACACACCTACCACCACTCGACCACGTACCTGCAACACAAGAAGGGCAAAGATAAGCATCCATGATGCAAGAGATATAATAGATAAGTCTCAGTTCAAACAACATAATGGCGAACGACAATATACAAAGGTAATTTCACCCACTGAACACTCTTTTACTTAACCCATCTGTTCGCGACAAGTGGTAAGTGACCACATAAGCGGTCACTTACCAGCCTTCGCTATACTCCCACACCCCTGCCAAGATGTCTCGTCAAACTCCCGCACTCCCCTTTGAAAACAAAAGCTCGGCTCGGGCAATGACCACCCAAAGGTAGACTTACGCTAAACCCACACAATGCATCAGCTGCTATTTCAGAAAGCTCTCTCTCTCTCTCTCTCTCTCTCTCTCTCTCTCTCTCTCTCTCTCTCTCTCTCACTCCCCCAGAGACTAAACCCGTATTTGTAGGCGAAACAACAGACTCAAAATCTACAACGGTTTCTCCTACCTCCACATTTTCCACAGACTATGAATACCAACGAAAACAAAAAAAACAACTTGCACAACAATCACTTCTCACCATGACCTCCCCCCCCCCCAAAAAAAAAAAGAAATAAAAACCCTCCAAGCTGGTGAAATTGAGCAGTGCCAAAGCTGCAGAACATATGTACACACGCAACCTTCACCAGCACAGCGGGACTCCTTGCCACCAACCCTCTCTCCCCAACTTTTTCTTTTCGCCTTACCTCACAACAATAGAGAGAGGGTTGGAGCTACTAATATAGTAAGAGAGAGAGAGAGAGAGAGAGAGAGAGAGAGAGAGAGAGAGAGAGAGAGGATGGTAACTGTGTTTACACTAGTGGGACGACAGTCTTCTGTTTTTCTGATGCGATGACCACAATGGCTGGGAGGGTGCTGATCTTTTAGCGGGATGGGCTCTCATGTTGTTTTGGTGGTGCTGAACTGCAACTCGGGGACGAGGGATCTCTTGTGGCAGGAGAGGTTGCGGTGGCGAGGTCGGTGATACAGGTGGCTCCTGGCAGTCGTGTGAGGCAGCAGGTGATGGATGGAAGGCGCTGGGAGGACCAGCAGTCATTTGCATCTCATTAAAGTGGTGTAGGTGGGGCAGAGAACGACCCCGCATTCAGTACTTCTTTCGCGTACCTCCTGCTTCGTGATGGAGAGAGAGAGAGAGAGAGAGAGAGAGAGAGAGAGAGAGAGAGAGAGAGAGAGAGAGACCAGGCGGGTGAGTGTAGGAAGAATAAGAGGCGAGTGAGAATGTACTTTAGGTGCAGGGAGGCCCCTAAATTGTCCCGGGTCTCCGATGAATGCAAGTTGCAATAGCTGGCAGTTGCAAGGTGCAATGGCTGGCTGTTGCAAGGTGCAATGGCTGGCTGGTGCAAGGTGCAATAGCTGGCTGTTGCAAGGTGCAATGGCTGGCTGGTGCAAGGTGCAACAGATGGCTGGTGCAAGGTGCAATAGATGGCTGCATGGGTTTGCTGATGCAGACATGTTCCTTCTAGGTTGCGCGCGCGCGCGTGTGTGTGTGTGTGTGTGTGTGTGTGTGTGTGTGTGTGTGTGTGTGTGTGTGTGTGTGTGTGGGGTGGGATGGGTTGGGGGGGGAGGGGGTAGGAATTCCAACAAACTTTAGCTAACGTCAGCAGACTGTCGTGAGAGTCAGCCAATCATGAAAAGGTGTCAGACCACGGCGGCGGGGGTCAGCCAATCACGAAAAGGTGTCAGGACACAGTGGCGAGTGTCAGCCAATCACCAAAAAGGTGCTAGACCACGGCGGCGAGTGTCAGCCACCGGGCACGGGTGTCTCTGGAGTCAGCGGCGACCCGTCAGCCAAAGAGGGAAAGCACACCCGGCGACCGGTAACCTCGGGCGGGTGTGTGTGTGTGTGTGTGTGTTAAGAAAAAAAAAAATAACATCATGCATGAACCAGTAGCAACACACGATGACAGATGTGCGGGTAAACACGGCGGGTTGGGGTGGTGGGGGAAGAGTCACGTTATAAAAAAAAAAGAAAAAGAAACAAAGTCCACGATAACCATGGCCCTACGAGAAATACGACACAAGCAAGTCATGATTTGTAAGGACGGGGGTTGGACGGCGACGGAGGAGGGGCGGGGCGAAGAACACCTAAGTTTCACAGAACGTGTCATTCCGTCAATTTATCCTTTGCCACAGCCGCCGTCTCTCTCCGAATATTTCCAATATGTATCTAGTAAATATGTGAGAAGACAGACGGAAGGAGAGAGGGGGGGCTGGGTCAAGAATAACGAAGGAGGCTCTTCGTCTCGTCTGCATCCAATACAGTATTTACTAAATATATGTCAGATGACAGACGGAAGGAAAGGGGCTCGAAAACAACAAAGGCTCGTCTTGGCTACGTCTACCTATGGAGGAGGTTTGGGATGGGGGGCCCCACAGAAGGTGTGGACACTTAGATATGATTGAGGGAGTACATGGTCTTCAACCGCTCTTGGCTACTTCTACCTATGGAGGATTGGGATGGGGGCCCCACAAAAGGTGTGGACACTTAGATATGAGGGAGGGAGTATATGGTCTTCAACCGTGTCTTTGCACACCCAACGGGTGACCTTGTCTCTACCAGGTATGGTAAGGTCGGTCGCCTATCGAACGCCTACCATTTTGCTCACAGTCGCCATCCAACACCGCGGCTCTGCCGTACTGAAACCATCAGTTAAACTTTCCAGGGGAAGGTGTCTTTTCTAAGCAGATACCATATAAGAGAAATGGATCCAGTTCGCGCCATCAAGGTAATGAATTAACTGTGATAGCTGTCGAATTGTTTGTATAACTGTGAGAGCTGTCGGCCGTACACGTAACTACGTGAACTGTCGACTGTTAATGTAACTATGTGAACTGTCGATTGTTAATGTAACTACGTGAATTATTGACTGTTAATGTAACTATGTGAACCGACGATTGTTAATGTAACTACGCGAACTGTCGATTGTTAATGTAACTACGTGAATTATCGATTGTTAATGTAACTACGTGAACTGTCGACTGTTAATGTAACTATGTGAATTGTCGATTGCTAATGTAACTATGTGAACCGTCGATTGTTAATGTAACTACGTGAATTGCCGATTTTTAATGTAACTGCGTGAACTGTCGATTGTCAATGTCCTCAAAATAATTACCTTGAGAACACAAACATATTGTCTCAGCCACGTCCTCGCACGAACGGAAAACCACCAATGTAACTTCGAGGGGCATGTCCTCACCCCCCATTAGAATGGGATCGAGCAATCCTTTAGGTGGGTGACGGGAAAATAATTGGATCAGCGACCAAAAGACGTGACGAAATATCGAAGTAAATAAATAGGGAATACACCAGAGGAGCCGCGTCGAGCGCATATCACGTGACAACTGGACCCCCTTCCTTTGTTGGTGCGTCTGGTGGAGTGTGTGTGTGTGTGTGTGTGTGTGTGTGTGTGTGTTTACCCGGGTCATCAGCCAATGGGGGGCCCCTAATGGCAAAGCTGTCAGACGAGGCCTATAAGGTCTGGTGGCAGGGCCTGGGGTCGTTACTCAGCCCTGGGTCCATCTGATGGCAGGGCCTGGGTGGGTCTACTGTCTCAGCTCTAGGCACATCTGATGGCAGACTAGGGTCGTGACTCAGCCCTAGGCATATCTAGTGGCAGGTCCTGGGGTCTGACTCAGCCCTGAGCCCATCTGGTGGCAGACTGGGGTCGTGACTCAGCCCTAGAATCATCTGGAGGCAGGTCCTGGGGTCTGCTGACTCAGCACTCGGCCCATCTGGTGTCAGGCTAGGGGTCTGACTCAGCCCTCGACCCATCTACTAGTCAGCTAGTTCACTACATATTAATAAACCCTCTAACTACCTCTAATAAAGCTAAATCACCTTCTTGATTGTTCCGGAGAGATTGAACAGGCAGTTCGAGTGTTGCCACCGGGAGTTCATTAGCCATCAATAATGGACTCTTTAAAGGCCTTGTTACCATCAGTCGCGCTCACAATTTCCAATTACGATCTCGCGTCCCTCCTCCGTTCTCATATTACACCATTATTATCTGGGATAATCCCACACGTAATTCTATGTGATGTGTTCGTTATCTGCGTTACCATAACTCCTGCTGTGATAATCAGCGCAGCGTAATCTCATATGGATCCGGCGCCTCTGTTTACATCTCGACCTGCCTTAATTCACCAGGATCGGAAGCCTCTGTGTGTTAACCTGGCGGCTCCAGTTAATGTGTAGATCTGCAGTCCAAATAAGGCCTTAATCTCTGCACCAATTAGTCAATCCATTAACCGCATCTTGGCCCTAATCCTCAGACCTCCATCCCCTTTCACTAATGCCCCCATCTTGGCCCACCAATCCCCACCTCTGGTTTATTCACCACACGTTGGGGATGGAAGACTCGACTGTGTTGGGGAGGAGGAAGCGGCTGAGTAACCGGACTTTGATCTAAAAAAGCTTCACAAGTTTGTAAAGATGAGGAAAATGATATGAAGGACAAGTTTTCCCTCATGCGAGCAATTTGAAAAAAATTCCGTAATTGCATTAGCCTTGTGTATAATGGAGGCGAGGCAAGAGAAAAAAAAAATGAAAAAGAACATTATGATCATTAATTAAAGCTCCGACGTCCTACATTTTACTGCCTTCATTTTCAGGCTTCTATTATGCCAACGATATGCAAGGCCCTCTCAGAATTCCCGTCCTCACACGCGCCCCGTCTAGACAAATGGCTTCCAAGACCACTCAGCCATCAAGCCTGACCGGAGCTCCCCCACCTCCTCCTGTCTCGACCAGCGTCCTTACTCCAGTCATAGTCCCAGGTGCCATAACGACTCAATGACCAACTCGCTGAACTAGACGGTAAACAGTCTCCACTCCAAGACCCGTCCTAGCCTGCGTAATACCGTCCACCACCAACCAGCGGCTGGATTTCTTTCGATACCGTCTACCATCGTCAACACAGCTCCCGTCCTGGCCTGCGTAATACCGTCCACCAACCAACCAACCAACCAACCAGCAACCCAGCATCTAGCTTGCTTTTCATACCGTCTACCGCCGTCAACCTAACTCCCGCCCTAGCCTGCTTAGTTCCGTCCACCAACCAACCAACCAACCTAGCGTCTGGCTTGCTCTTCATACCGTCTACCGCCGTCAACCTTGCTCCCGTCCTTGTCTGCTTAATACCTAGACTCCTGTCATCGGTTCAGCACCACTCCACCTCCTCGCCAGCCACTATCACACTCTATTATCCTCAAGCTGGGCGAATGGTAATCAAAATCAGCGGGACACAATTACTCTCCCCCTGCAAAACAGGCCCCCACCGGGGTTAAGGTCCCACCATCCCCCCCAGTAGACAGGCCTTTGATGTGAGGTCTCCCCCCTTATCGCAGGTGCTTCGGGCTGAAGCCTGAGGGAGGGCCCAGGGTGGTGGGGAGAGGTTACCTCCGAGGAAGGGGGCTGGTGTTGGGCCCCGCTGTGTCAAAGGACCTCGAGGTGGGTCCAGATGGGTAGGAGGACATCAAGGTGGGTCCCAGTGAGTAGCAATAAGGCCTCAAGATGGGTCCCACTGAGTAAGAGGGCCTTGAGACGGGTCCCACTGAGTAAGAGGGCCTTGAGGTGGGTCCCCACCGAGTAAGACGACCTCGAGGTGGGTCCCGATGAGTACAAAGGACCCCGACTTTGAGTTCGGATGAGTGAGAGGTTCCCAAAGGTGAGTTCGGTTAACCCCTGATATATAAACAATCAAGGTGGGGGGATTCCACAGTGACAGCAGGCCCTCCAGGTGGGTCGCGACCATGAGTAATAGCCACTCGAAGAGGGAGGGCCTCCGAGAGCGACAGGCACTCAAAGCTTGTAGTCCCTGTGTTGGGCGGGGAGGTGAGACCCCCGGCGACGAAGCAGCATCACTCCCAAGTGACGGGTCCTCGAGGTGGCCACTTCAGGAGGCCGAGGGGCGAGGCTGGTGTGTGGCCAACATCCGGGCCGCGGTGGCCACCGAAGGGCCGGTCAGGAGGTTAAAGACACCAAAGGCCATCGCGGCCATCTCGCGTCAAAGACCCTTCCAGAAATCTCCGGGAATCTTGCTAAAGCTCTTTTAAAATATGTCATCTTGGCGAGGGTCGTCACTCTCGCGCACACCCCCCTCGGGATCCAGCGGCGAGAGAGACGGACGCCACCAGAATGACTTAATAAGGAGGAGGAGGGGTGGAACTTTGGACGGGGGGGAGAGAGAGAGAGAGAGAGAGAGAGAGAGAGAGAGAGAGAGAAGAGAGAGAGAGAGAGAGAGAGAGAGAGAGAGAGAGAGAGAGAGAGAGAGAGAGAAAGAGAGAGAGAGAGAGAGAGAGAGAGAGAGACGACCAGATGATATACACAACACGACATTCCCATCAAAGAACCTAGGTGGAAACCGTTCAACATACATGTTTTTCTACGTGGGAAAGAGAGCCATAACCAACGTACTGGGCACAACTCACAACCACACCGGCAAAACTCACAACCACACCGGCACAACTCACCATCATACCAACAAAACTCGCAGTCATACAAGCACCCCCACCCCTCACCATTCAGGCTTGGCAAGACCTCATACCATCATCATCCGCGCCTCGACGGCCCAAGTATCTTAATATGCCAAAATAGTTGGGAAAAGTATCCGGATAAAATCACCTTCCTGTCAACATGAAATGACAAGAGGTATGTTGATGTCATGCGAGCGTGACAAAACAGAAACACGAATAAAGAGCTTAGACGCATATCTTGGTTCGACTCCCGTGGTGCAGCGGTTAGCGTTCCCTGTCCGTAAGGCATTCACGGGGCCCTGCCCACGGTTAGAAGGCCAAGGTTCGAATCCTGGTTGCGGCAGTCGGGCCAACAGTCAACCCACCTGTTCATCCACCCTGTAGGGAGTTAGTCTGACGATAAAATGGGTACCTGCCTCTGCCTCGGGGCCGTTTCGGCTAACATAGAAAAAAAAAGGGGGGGGGGGGGGGGGGGAAGATCGACGTCCCCGAATTCATCAACAAAGCGACGGCGAGAGCCCAGCAGAACTGAACGCCGGCACAGGAATATTACCCAGGGGGACGCAGGGAACTCCCGCCCGACACATGATGGCCAACTTTTCTCATTTCCAGTGTATTTGTTCGCGCGCTAATGTGTTCAGGTATTGTGTCCCAGCACCGGGGGGTTGGATGGGTGTCTGCCTGGCTGGTACCTGCCAGCCAGAGCCTCACTTTATTACCGACATGAACAGCTTATAAACCGTGCGGGAAATGATTTGGGCTTATTGACACACCAAAAGTTGGGGGGGCTGGCTGGCTCTCTCTCTCTCTCTCTCTCTCTCTCTCTCTCTCTCTCTCTCTCTCTCTCTCTCTCTCTCTCTCTCTCTCTCTCTTCGTCTGCCTGTCTGTCTCTCTTTGATATAATGTTAAAGCCGGACCACCTCGCATGGACCCTGGGGTCTGTGTGCATCTATATAACTCAACGATACACACGCACATCCTGAACACGTTCATACACAATATACGCATTGGCGTATACAGTACACGAACGAATTTACAACAATCCGTAAAAAAGAAGTTAGTGAAAACGGCGTTAGTTGACAGTCAGAAAACGGAACTCCCCCACAACTGTTATAGTCTACAACCAGAAAAAAAAAATGGGAGGAGTTCTCCATAGCCGGAGTGGTCGTGAGGGTGGAATGGCATCCTTGTTGACCAACAGATCAGCTGTCAACACCAGGACGTGACCCGGCAATCACCAGAAGGGGGTGGGGGTGAGTGGGGCTCGAACCTCCTGTCATCAGCACGGCCGACAGCCAAACACACACGTTCTAAGGGCGTGGGAGGAGGAGGAGGAGGAGGAGAGGTCTTTCAGGACGACATCTCGTGAGGGGTTGGAGGGGAGGGGATTACGCCCTTCAGGAGCTGTGGCGCATCGGGAGCAGTAGGGGAGAACTGCTTTCCTGGCATGGCCCCTCAGTCCTTGCTCCCTCACACACACACACACACACACACACACACACACACACACACACACACACACACACATAATCCTCCTACCCTCACACTAAGGACAGACGGTGGTCGGAGCCTGCCCCCACACGCCAGACAGAGCCAAAGAGAGCCCACCACCCGCTCACATGTATTACACACACACACACACACACACACACACACACACACACACACACACACACTGGTAGGGCGAGAGAGAACGACCGTGAGACGGACAATGGTGGAGGCGCACGGAGGCCATACACGGCCGCCCACAACCCATCTCCATACCAAATACACATGTTTGTTGCCCCAGGACCAACACCCGCTTCTCTATATCACGAATACTAATACTTCCACTGCTACTACTACCACTCCTACTATTATTACTACTACTGCTTCTACTACTACTACTACTACTACTACTACTACTACTGAGCTGTTCAGGCAGAAAAGGTGCAGTCTGACCTCAAACCTCCTGACCACGATGGTTACGACCCTGAACCACGACGAGGCGACCCTTTGCGTATGCTTTGGCCTTCAATGGGTCGGGTCGAGTCAAACGCCAAGCTATCGCACCCACGGGGTCGTGCCTGCGTGCTCAAGGGGTCGTCCCGTCGTGCTCAAGGGATCGTACCGTCGTGCTCAGGGGTCGTACCGTTGTGCTCAGAGGATCGTACCGTCGTGCTCAAGGGTCATACCGATGTGATCAAAGCGTCGTACCGTCGTGCTCAAGGGTTATATCGACGTGCTCAGGGGTCGTACTGTCGTGCTCTAAGTAAGGGTTTAAGCCGAAAAACCACCGCAGACTCATCTCCAAGACGTAGACAGACTCATCATCTGGTAGGTAGACAGACTCATCCCAAGAACGTAGACACACCATCAGGTAGGTAGAGAGACTCATCCCAAGAATGTAGACAGACTCATCATCAAGAATGAAGACAGACTCATCCTAAGAATGTAGGCAGACTCATCACCAATAAGGCAGACAGACTCATTCTAAGAATGTAGACAGGAATGTAGACAGACTCATCACCAAGGAGGGGGGAGACTCATCCGCAACACGAAAGTAGACTCACCATCAACAAGACTGACTCATTACTCATAATCACCCGCCTCGCCAGCAACAAAAGGTCATTAGGGGGAGTGGGAGGGTGTCCGTCCCCCTTAACAAAAGATCTATCATTACAAAAAAAAAATAATGAATAAAAATAAACATTAGAAAAAATTATACAGTGGATTTCAAAAAGTTAAGATAATGATATTCATGTATTTACAATGAAAATCATGAAAGTCATCACCGTGTGTGAAAACGCTGATTTCCCTTAGGCGGTCAAACATGAAGGCAGACATCATTAACATAGGCTCCCTTCAGTATTTCTTACTTATTACAATTATCATTATCATTATCATTATTTTTATCATTCGTAGTAGTAGAGTAGTAGTAGTAGTAGTAGTAGTAGCAACAATAGTAGTAGTAGTAGTAGTAATATTGGTAGTAGTCGTAGAAGTAGTGGTAGTAATAGTAGTAGTAGTGGTCTTGGTGGTAGTAGTAGTAGTAGTAGTAGTAGTAGTGGTAATAAGTTGTAGTAGTAGTGGCGGTGGTATATAATGGTGTCACAATCATGATGGTTCTCTGTTATCAATATATTTCTCTCTCTCTCTTGAGGAGAGAGAGAGAGAGAGAGAGAGAGAGAGAGAGAGAGAGAGACAAGCAACGCTCCACTCAGCCAGACGAAATCTTCCGTGATGGATGGTTCCAGGCCTCCCCTAGACCTGGACATGATCGCCTTGGAATGCTGTTACTGTTGCTGTGTTGTTGGTGGGCGTGTTGCTGTCGCGCATGGTCGCTAAGAGGGGAGACACCGCGGGGAGGTGGTGAGATGGGCTAAGGGCTACACGAGTGGGGAGGGGCACAATACGGAAGGGTAGAAAAGGAATGCGCAAGAGGGAGGGGAAGGGAAGAGGAGGCGAAGGTGAAAGAGAAAAAAAAGAAATAATGGTGGGAGGCGAGAAGAAAACGAGAAATGAGGATGTGAAAGAAGGAATATGAAGAGGATGTTAAGAGTAAAATGGAGAGGGGAGGTACATGTGGAGGGAGGGAGGCTCAGGAAGACGAAAGGGAGCGTAAGGAGAACGGGAAAGAGATTTTGCCGTCGGGAACAACTAGAGCGTAAGAGCGGAAAGGAGACAGAGACAGAAAAAAAAAGGAAAGAGAACAAAGGATGGGGGGGGGAGATAAAAAAAAGAAGGGTTATGGGAGGGGAATGAAGGGAAGCCAGCTATAGGGAAGCAGGGATGTTAGGGAAGGGTATGTGAGGCGTCTCAGTACACACAGGGAGGGAGGGAGGGAGGGGGAATTTTGGTAACACTGGATAAGAGCGGGGGGGCTGGAAGGGGCATGGAACTGGAAGAAGCCAAGAAACTAAAAGAGACAGAGAACCTGAAGAGACAGGAGACAGGAAGAGGCTGCGACCTGGAAGAGGCAGAGAACTGGAAGAGGCAGGAGGCTGGAAAAGGAGAAGAACTGGAAGAGGCAGGAGACTGGAAGAGATAGGAGTCTGGAAGAGGCAGGAGACTGAAAGAGGAAGAGAAATGGAAGGGTCAGGAGAGTGAAAGAGGCACAAAACTGGAAGAGTTAGGGGCTGGAAGGGGCAGGAGACTGGAAGAAGTAAGGAACTAAAACAGGAAAAGAAGTGGAAGAGGCAGGAGACAGAAAGGCAGAAACTGGAAGAAGCAGAAAACTGGAAGGAACAGGAAACTAAAAGTAGTCTGAAAACTGGAAGAAGTAGGAGACTAGAAAAGGCAGAGGAATAGGTAGGAGACTGAGTAATGCAGAGAGCGGGGAGAGTCTGTGGGATAAAAAGCGTAGGATTACCATGGATTTAAGGGAATACGGAACTAGAAGGGTGAAGGACTGCGCGAATCGTAGGATTTGGAACACGGATCACTGAAGGATCTATGGATGCGAGGGTCCACAGAAAGAAAAAAAGAGAGAAAAAAAATAAAATAGACGAAGAATGAGCGGATGATAGAGAGATGACCTAAAGCGCTCCCAGAGACAGCTTGCCGAGAGACTCATCATTGTGGTCTCGACTACTGTTATCACCAGTTCTTCAGAGACATCGTTCCAGACTGTGAGAGCTGCGTCTCGGGGCCTGTGACCGTCTCGTAAGGGAGAGCTCACAGACAAAGGGCGTTTATTGGCAGGATCCTCTGGGTATGGTTTCCAGGTGCCAAAGGACCTGGGAGGGTTCCAGGTGCGAGGTGCTGGAAGGACTGGATGGTGGTGGAAGGAGTTCTCCGCCGTCGTGCTGTTAGGACTGAGTGGTGGAGGTGGTAGGGTTCCTACAACGTAGTGCTGGAAGGACTGAGTGGTGATGGTGGCATGAATCCTCCGGCATCGTGCTGGAATGACTAAGTAATGGTGGTAGGGTTCCTACAGCCTCACGCTGGAAGGACCGGGTCGTGGTGGTGGTGGTGGTGGTGGCAGGGTTCCTACAGCGTCGTGCTGGAAGGACCGGGTAATGGTGGCAGGGTTCCTACAGCCTCACGCTGGAAGGACCGGGTCGTGGTGGTGGTGGTGGTGGTGGCAGGGTTCCTACAGCGTCGTGCTGGAAGGACTGGGTTAGTGGTGGCAGGCCTCCTACAGCATCAAACTAGAAGGACCGGGTGGTGGTGGTGGTGGTGGTGGTGGCAGGGTTCCTACAGCGTCATGCTGGAAGGACGGGGTTAGTGGTGGCAGACCTCCTACAGCATCAAACTAGGACCGGGTGTTGGAGGCAGGGTTAATACAGAGATCATCATGAGGCAGGGTGGGGCAAGGGGCCAAGGAGAATATAGGCTCCTTCACACGACCTCGACTCATCATGGGGCGGGGAGGGGGGTTTTAAGGGGCCGAGGAGAATGTAGGCTCCTACAGACGACGGCCTCAACGAAATACTTTCCTTGCCAAATACTGCGTTAAATATTCCAGGGTTAAGGGAAACCCTGTGTGTGTGTGTGTAAAGGAACCGACCCGTAATTCCACATACGCAGCGAATATACGCCGACGACGTCCAAATCCAACAGACGAGAGTTATCTTTAACCCCAAACCCATCTGACCATCAGGCCCCTGAGGGAGGAGGAGCAGCTCTTCCATCTCATACGTCATCCTCTTGAAATGGGATTGAAAAAAAAAAAAAGAAATTACGGCTAACATGAAGATAAAAAAAGGGGGAGAGTAATAGAAAATGGAAGACGAGAGAAAATGTGTGTGCCGGAAAACGGAAGTGGAAGGAAATTAACAAAAACATTGGTACAGGAAGAAAAACTGAGAAATGGAAAATGGGAGGAGAGAAAACGAGTATCAGAAAATGGAAGGGGAAAGGAAAAATGAAGAACAGGAAATGAAAGGGGATTAAAAATAAATAGTAACAAAAAAGAAAGAATACGAGAGGAAGGAAAATGGGTAACAGAAAACGGGAGATGGGGGAGAGAAAAACATGGAGAGCATCAAAGACAGACAGACAGACGGACAGACGCGCGCGCGCGCACACACACACACACACACACACACACACACACACACACACACACACACATTTAAGGAGGAGAGAAAACGAGTATCAGAAAATGGAAGGGGAAAGGAAAAATGAAGAACAGGAAATGAAAGGGGATTAAAAATAAATAGTAACAAAAAAGAAAGAATACGAGAGGAAGGAAAATGGGTAACAGAAAACGGGAGATGGGGGAGAGAAAAACATGGAGAGCATCAAAGACAGACAGACAGACGGACAGACGCGCGCGCGCACACACACACACACACACACACACACACACACACACATTTAAACAAACCACAACAGAGAGAGAGAGAGAGAGAGAGAGAGAGAGAGAGAGAGAGAGAGAGGGAGATATGCATGGAATATATATATATATATATATATATATATATATATATATATATATATATATATATATATATATATATATATATATACAATGTGGGCGTCGGAGGGGCTCGTGTTGTGGAGGATAAAAGGCCAGGCCGTGTTGAGGGGGAAGGAGGAGGGGTGGGGAGTGGTTTAGGGTGAGGGAGGGGAGGGGGGAGAGAGAGAGAAAGGGGCCACAAGGCCAGCCTCCGCCATGATGAGACGACCGCCGTTGCTACCGTAATGATGATTGGCAACATCCCCCCCCGAGCCTGAGGAGGACAGGACTCCCCTACTCCCTTCACCAGTCACTATATGGACTCGACCACCCCTCCCCTCCCTCGCCCGACATACATGGCTTGGCAAAGGGGAGAGGGGTATGGGTTAGCGTTGGGGGAGGAAGACACATCTCTAAACTTACAACCACACTTACTTTACTGCATACTGACGCCTCGGGGTACCACATATACATATACACAACCACAACTACGCCAACTGACGAATATATATATATATATATATATATATATATATATATATATATATATATATATATATGGCAATGTGTATAGCAAAACAACCACGCAAAAAAAATTATAGACAAGCATCGTGTATACATATATAACTATACGTTATACGTGTGTGTGTGTGTGTTTATGTACGTGCGTGTAACCACGCCCACGTATGGTTACGCAACTACGCAGACCTGGATACAGATCAGCAGGGACACGTAGTGCAACACGTCACTCGCTAAGCTGTGAATACAGAACTACGACGTCCACGCGAGTGCACTTACAATGTGTACTAGGACAGGTCATCCCCTTGATGGTACGAGTGCTAGGACAGGTCATCCCCTTGATGGTACGAGTGCTAGGACAGGTCATCCCCTTGATGGTACGAGTGCTAGGACAGGTCATCCCCATGATGGTACGAGTGCTAGGACAGGTCGTCCCCATGATGGTACGAGTACTAGGACAGGTCATCCCCATGATGGTACGAGTGCTAGGACAGGTCATCCCCTTGATAGTACGAGTGCTAGGACAGGTCGTCCCCATGATGGTACGAGTGCTAGGACAGGTCATCCCCATGATGGTACGAGTGCTAGGACAGGTCATCCCCATGATGGTACGAGTGCTAGGACAGGTCATCCCCTTGATGGTACGAGTGCTAGGACAGGTCATCCCCTTGATGGTACGAGTGCTAGGACAGGTCGTCCCCTTGATGGTACGAGTGCTAGGACAGGTCATCCCCATGATGGTACGAGTGCTAGGACAGGTCATCCCCATGATGGTACGAGTGCTAGGACAGGTCATCCCCTTGATGGTACGAGTGCTAGGACAGGTCATCCCCTTGATGGTACGAGTGCTAGGACAGGTCATCCCCATGGTGGTACGAGTGCTAGGACAGGTCATCCCCATGATGGTACGAGTACTAGGACAGGTCATCCCCATGATGGTACGAGTGCTAGGACAGGTCATCCCCTTGATGGTACGAGTGCTAGGACAGGTCGTCCCCATGATGGTACGAGTGCTAGGACAGGTCGTCCCCATGATGGTACGAGTACTAGGACAGGTCGTCCCCATGATGGTACGAGTACTAGGACAGGTCATCTCCATGACGTTACCTAAGCTGCAGCATATCCTTCGTGTCCTTCACTCGTAGTATCACCAGCTAAGCTTTCAGGCCACTAAGAGAGACGTACATTTGTATGGCATTCTCGTAAAATAAATTCGTATCGGCCGCTGTCACGATTACGTTAGGAATGTAATTTTGAGAATGTAAGAGAGGTAATCTATTTGTTTATAATTACCCCAGGAGACATTTTCCAGGGACCCCCTGCACTTCCGAGGCTGCGCTACACCCAGTAGCATGAACAGGGTGGACTCCTTTGAGGCGAGAAGTGCTCTGGCGAGACGGTACTCCTGCTCCGTCAACTGACGACGAGAAACACTCGCATTATAACCTCAAGAAGGCGGAGCACGGTAACACCTTCAGCTGCGTGTACGTTTGATTGTCTCCAAGGTGGCATAAAGGCAGACTAGCCGACTCAGGGTTCTGTAAGAGACGTGGTGGAGGAAATTATACCAGAGCACCTCTTTCTTTTTAACTTGGTCGCAGTTTCCCGAGTTGGCGACGTAGCGCCGGGAACAGATGAATAAAAGGCCACATCCGCTCACATCCATTCTCTAGCTGTCATGTATGATGCACCGAAACCATAGACCCATAAAACCTTTCCATGGTTTCCATCCAACAGCTGCTTCGTAGGACCTGGTTCAGTCTAGAAACAGCACGTCGTCCCCCGTATACTACATCGCTCCTATTCACTCTATCCATCTACTACCTGAATGAATTGATTGCATCATAGTTTCCTCCCACCCTAGTGTTGGTTTCCATCCAACAGCTGCTTCGTAGGACCTGGATCAGTCCACTGACAGCAAGTCGCCCCCTGTATACTACATAGCTCCAATTCACTCTATCCATCTACCACCTGAATTAATTCATTGTTTAATCATAGTTTCCTCCCACCCTAGCGTGAAGATCTACATAGCCCCCAACATAATGCTACTGGCATTACCACTTAAGCGTCACAATAGGGCTGTGACAACGCTTCCCTACGACCATCTCTCTGATGCCTCCTCATGTTAACCCCTCTCCTCCTCCGCGCACCGCCGCCACCTCCACCACCTTTCACCTCCCACGTATATCTTCATCGCCAAGAGCTCCAACTACAGGAGCCAGAGAGTGAGTGAGTGAGTGAGTCAGCCAGGGTGATCATTTGCCTAACAACCTCGACTTCTTTAAGTGCTTATGCTATTATCCACCCTTCCCTCTGTTTACTTACATTCGCATATCTATCCCCCCTCCATCATTCATCTCCTGTGGAAGTTACTTTCGACGACTGTTCAATCATCCTATTCCTCCCAGTGCACTCGCAAATGACAATACTCACGACCTTCCGTTTGGGGTGTCCGCCCTCTTGGCTGCATATTCTCCTCTCCCCTCCTCTGTGTACACTAGTGTGATTATCACCATCATACGTCACCAGTGGACTAACCTAGACACTGTGTCCACGGTTTCCTATTCTTGATCATTTTCGTCCCCTCCTCACCGCCGTGTGCCAACCCATCGTCTCTCTCTCTCTCTCTCTCTCTCTCTCTCTGTCTCTCTCTCTCTCTCTCTCTCTCTCTCTCTCTCTCTCTCTCTCTCTCTCTCTCTCTCTCACGCTGCTGCTGCTGTCGCATCCCATCACTGGCCTCACTGTTGATGGACCCATCATCCTCTCACTGGTCCTAGCCCATCGCCCCATCACTGCTGCTGAACCCATCATCCTCTCTGGTGCTAGCCCATCGCCCCATCACTGCTGCTGAACCCATCATCCTCTCACTGGTCCTAACCCATCGCCCCATCACTGCTGCTGAACCCATCATCCCCTCACTGGTGCCTAGCCCATCGCCCCATCACTGGCATCACTGCCCCTACCCGATAACTGGCCCCAGTGCCACTAAACCAACAACCATTCACTGACCCTGCTGTTGCTACGCCATCGCTGGCTTCACTGCCAGTAACTCGTTACCCCGATCACCCCGTCGCTATCCTGACCCCGTCCCGTCATGCACTCATGTGTCGCATGACCTCCTCTCAACAGGTGCCAACACTCCCGTCATAAAACGCCTGTGGCACACGACCATACCTGACCCAGCCCTTCGTTTTCTCCAATGTTTTCCTCCGTTCCTCTCTCTCTCCACTCTCGTTGTGGACACCACAGCATTGAAGCCTGTGCCTACGTAACATCTCCGTCCATCGTCCCACACAAGTTGAGCCATACCTGAACCTGCATGTCAGCATTCAGTAACAAAAATCTCTCAAGTCAAACACTTACAAAACTTGAAACGCGTGTTTTCTAGCATCTACAGACGTGAGTGACATAAGACCATTAACTCTTGGTTTAGTATTGCCCCAATGAAGCAACTGATAACCAAAGCCATAAACCAGGTAACACAATAACTTGAACAAAATATTCAAACTTTGGGAAACTTGCACGAAAATATAAAATTAATCATAGGCAACGGAAAACGCTAAGCAATCGTCTCCGAGATGTCATCAGACGCGTAGCTCTTTAAGTTTGATTTTGAACCCATTTAAAAGAAGGGGTTAATTACCGTTAACACCTTGGAATTTAACCCGTGTCATAACTTGAAGTAAATGCCATCTCTGGCCACTGAACTGAACACGGATGTTTTTCACATTTTTCACATTTTCCACATAAATATATGAAATAAATTAAGAATTCCACTCACGGAATCTATCACGATTTTTTTCTTCACGATTTTTCCCCCAACAAAAGAAATGTTACCCATTCTAATTCCAGTGTCATGAGCAATACTGCATCGCAAGCGACACGGGTGTGGCACGCAACAGCCTTCCTCCCTCACCAGAGTGGCTTCTCCCCTGATTTAGTCTCCCCCCTCTGGACCGTCTTGCCTTCATTATACATTTTTCCACCCCCACTGTCGGCCTGGTCCGGGTACGGCCTGTAAACTCCCTCGACACTCCTTACCACGTTTATCAACCTCTCTCTCTCTCTCTCTCTCTCTCTCTCTCTCTCTCTCTCTCTCTCTCTTAGCCGCCATACTTGGCCTCTGTGCCTCTTCCTTTTACCCCCTTCCACTCCTCAACACCCCTCTCTGCGTTTTTCCCTCGTTCATCGCAGGCTTCACCTTCTCATCATCTTCGTTGATCCGTCTGCCAATCATCATGCGATCTTACCTCCGTCCTCCTCCTCCTCTTCCTCCCACTCCCCCACACACACGTTAACCGCGTTACTGCCACGCTTATCTGTGACTTTACCTTCCCCCATCTATCCCCGGCAATTGGTTTCCGATCCTCTTTTTAACCTCCTAATCCGAACTTCTTTTTATCGTTAAAACCCCGTCCTGCGTTCATCCCTCGTTTATCACGACGCTAACCTTTCCCAAACACCCTCGTTGACCACTCTTCCAGATACCTCTATGCCCTCTCTCTCTCCCCCACCCAGCACCTGCACTATTTCCTCATCTATTCTCGACTTACACTTCCCATTCTCTCTCGTTAATGGCCGCCCGTCTCTTCCCTCTCCCCCGTTCCCTGCTCTGTATTTGCTCACCTGTCTCACCCCTCCAGGAGGCCTCTCGTCCTGGACCTTAGTGAACACTCAACATTCCCAGTCTTGACTGAGCAGCCTCTCTCTCTCTCTCTCTCTCTCTCTCTCTCTCTCTCTCTCTCTCTCTCTCTCTCTCTCTCTCTCTCTCCCCGTCTCTCTCCTGTTCCCTTCCCCTCTCGCTCCTCTCCCTCTCCCTCGCCTCGCCATTCATCCGCTCTCCCGGATATCATCGCTCTGGGTGTCACTTTATCATCCTCGCTCACTCCCCTTTATTACGTAATTCTCTCCCTTCTCCATCATCAATCACTCTCTCTCTCTCTCTCTCTCTCTCTCTCTCTCTCTCTCTCTCTCTCTCTCTCTCTCTCTCTCTCTCTCTTTCCTCCCCTCCGTCATTCCCCTGCCACCTCTTCTTCCCTCCTCCTCCTCCTCCTCCTCCCTGCCGCTGTCCAATCTACAACATTTCAATCCCTCATTTCATTTTCCATATTTATCTTTTATCTCTTCTTCTTCCTCCTCCTCCTCCTCTTCTTCTTTACTTTACCAAACATTTCGATTTCCTGCCTCTGGCAAGAGTCTTCTCTCTCTCTCTCTCTCTCTCTCTCTCTCTCTCTCTCTCTCTCTCTCTCTCTCTCTCTCTCTCTCTGGTCTGTGTCCATCATGTCAGCAGCCACTTCCAATTCCCCTCCCTCCTTCCTCATTCTCGCCCACGTTGTTCTCCTCCCTCGCTCCCTCCCTTGCCTCCTCCCTTATCTGGCTCCGTTCGATCCAGGCATCAGTCACCTCCCTGCACCATCTCCACAAGTGGGCAGTGGTGGACGCATCCTACACAAGACACTCACTCACTCTCCCCTACCCTTCTCTCTATTCCTCCCACCTCCCTCCATCCCCTGGGTGGGAGCAGTGGGTGGCTGGGGGGAGCGTTCCCAGGTAGGGGAGGAGGTGGCATTATTATTATTCGCAGCTCAGGGGAGGGATTTCAGGGTGCCTCTCCTTCCATAAATCATAACACCACAATGCTTCATATGCTGAGAGAGAGAGAGAGAGAGAGAGAGAGAGAGAGAGAGAGAGAGAGAGAGAGAGAGAGAGAGAGAGGAGGAAGAAGCGGAGATGAGGCAGTGGAGGCTGAGAACGGAAAAGAGAAAGGAGCGGAAGAGAGGACGAGAGAGAGAGAGAGAGAGAGAGAGAGAGAGAGAGAGAGAGAGAGAGAGAGAGAGAGAGAGAGAGAGAGAGAGAGAGAAGGAAGGAGGAAGAAACGAGAGAGAGACTGAAGACTGAGAATGAGAAAGAGATTAGAAGAGGGGGTGGGGGGTGAGAGGAAATGAAAGAGAGAAGCCGAAGTGGGAACGTAAGATGATAATAAGAAAGGGCATCCAAAGAGGGATCCAAACTTCTGCTCCTCCCCTATCTACAAGAACCCGCTTGTACAGCATCAAGCACCCTGACGCACGGCCTTACGCCACCTCTCTCTCGTATAACGTCGCAGTCATCCACGTCCTCACCGCACCACACAACTAATACATCCTCCACACCAGTTGCATCCTATTACGCAAGTGAATCGTGATGGTCAACAGCGGTGTCTTGCCACTTCCACCGCGGACGTAAAAGTATCTACCCAACATAGATGCCGTCTTCTACGGGTTAAGGGAGCTGTTGGATCGTCATCCAGCGAACTGGACTGGACGTCGAGCGAGTGGTTCCAGCCCATCGCAATGATGGTCTTTACACCACGGTTGCATGTGAGGAGGAGGAGGATGAGGTCAGCCAGGGAGTGGACCGGGTCTCTTGACCCCCCAGCTGGTGTTCACACAGCATCACATGACTGTGTATGCCGTGCGCGCTTCCGGCACGTCTCAGCACCAAAGACGCACTGTACTTCTAGGCCCTCGGGAGAACACCAGGCGGGTGTGTGTGTGTGTGTGTGTGAGGGGATAAAGGTACTTGCTCCCTCGACAGTTGCTTGGCCAAAATGCTCTCGTCAACCGTGTCCGTGGAATTCGCACTTTGGCGTGGAGACCCGCGATGGGGCAGCAGCATCAAGTAACAGCAAAATGTATCTGATGGTTTTCCAGGGGAAGGAGGAGGCCCAGAGGAGCGACTCCCCATTCCCAGGTGAGGAGGCTGGAAAAACTCATGCCAGAACCAAGAACAGCGCCGCTGGATGCCAGAACCAAGAACAGCGCCGCTGGATATCCAAACGTGTGTATTAGAGGGCTTGGAATCATGTGTGTTCTGGGTGAGGAGATCACACAGCAACAAGCGGATGGACAATGATGAATGAGGTTTAGAGAGAAAGCTTTGGGAAACGGGATAATGAGTCGGTGGCGACGACCGAGGGAAAGATGAGGAAGAATATACTGGAAAGAGAGGGTCATTACCCGCCTTCGGGTGCTGGAGGTTCACACCACACCGTCAGCTGTCATGACAGCCCCGCCGAGGAATTTACCGTCGCCCCAAGGGGCCCACCCTGCCCCACCACACGCGCTCCTACTGTAAACGCGCCCCATGCCACACACGGAGTATACAGTATACTCGATCGGGACGGTACACTGAGAAGAGTTAGTATACACTCGGTCGGCGCAGTGAGCTTAGTCGGAGCTGTATACTCATACGGGAAAGTATACAATGTCGGGAGGGTATACTAAGTCGGGGCAGTATACTCATACGGAACATTCACTCAGACGGGGCAGTATACACGGAACAGTATACTCACACATAACAGCATACTCAGTCGAGACCGTATAATAATCAGACGGGATAGTAAACTCAGACGGCTCAGTATACTCACTCGGGACAGTATACTCAGACGGCACAATATACCAAGACAGGACGGTATACTCATTACAGGCCCCATAAACACTCTAGGCTCAAAATGCTTTGAATATTTCGCCACACGTATAATCCACTTCAGTGAGTCTGGGAGGAAGGGTGTGTGTGTGTGGGGAAAGGTGGTGGCCCGGTGGGTGGCTAAGAGGCATTCTCTTCCCAGTACAACGAAAAAGAAACGCCAGGCAAATGGTGTACTTACGACGAAATTTGCATTTTCGTCTCCAACCGGTTAATTGGATGTAACGAGGCAACGACCTTGTAGGGCTATGAACCACTGCGTCTAATTAAGAATGGGCAGAGCACCACGAGGTACCCGGCTAGGGGGGATGGGTCAAGTTTCAGACCACGAGGAGTACCGTGAGGGAGGACATGGCTTGCGGGGGCGGGTGATGGGGGGGGGGGGTGTCTTCCGGGTCTTCGGCGTCTACTGTTCACGTAAGAGGGAGGGGGGGGGGAGGAGAGAGGTAAGAGGTGCTCGGAAGCGTGCATGTGAGGGATGAAAAGAGAGGGTGGGGAGGGGATGTGTGAAGAGAGGAGGAAGGCGTGGTGGGGACGCATGTGGGCGGTGCGTTACAACCCACCCCATCCCTGCTATGCACTGCTATCACCACCAGCAACATCTCTCACAGCCCTTCACTGCTTATCTCTCCCCATCTCCCTCACTTCTCTACGACCACAAGTCACTTCTCCCCCTCCCCCACTCTCTCTCTCTCTCTCTCTCTCTCTCTCTCTCTCTCTCTCTCTCTCTCTCTCTCTCTCTCTCTCTCTCCCCACCTCCATATATCGACTTCAATCCTCCCACCCAAGTCTCAGACGTTATCAACTATTAAAACATAGACAGCCAGATAGATAAACAGGCAGGCCCGGCCGCACGGACGGTCGGACAGACAAACACACCGACAGACGAACGGACAGACACACCCAGCGCCTTTCAAGTCACTCTGGGAAAACCGTAAATACTTCAGTGACAAGAGACGTGATCTTTTACGCGACAAATAAAGCACAAAGCGACGTAAAAACAGAGTGAGAAACCTTTTCAAATTGACCGTTCAGACATTTCATGAATCGCAGGCGGGTACAAAAAAGGAAAGAGTTATTGTTAGAAATATAAAAGAGAAACAACAAGAGGAGGAAGAGGAGCCATCACGGAAGAAAAAAATAAAATGTGTAAAAGTAACAGTGAAAATAACTCAGTGTAACAAGGCCATACGGAAGAGTTACGAGGATGGCGGTGTGTCAGGGGTGTGGCGGCAGGGTGACACACCCGGCCCATAATAGTAGGGGATATGTAAGGGGGGGGGGGGGTAGAGACAGAGGAGTGTGCACAAGGGGGTAGAGACAGTGGAGAATGTAAGGGGCAGAGACAAAGGAGCGTGCGTAAGTGGGTAGAGACAAAGGATTATGTAAGGGTGAGTATGTATGGGGTAGAGATAGAAGAGAATGTGAGGGGTAAAGACAGCGGGTGTATGTAAGGGTGAGCACGTAAAGGGTAGAGACAGAGGAGTATGTAAGGGATGAAGAGAGAGGAGTATGTAGGCGGTAGGAACAGAATTATGTAGGGGGTATAGAAGAAAAGCCATTTGTAAGAGTTAGAGACTGAGGCGTATGTAAGGGGGGTAGATGCAATGGAGTACGTATGGGGTAAAGGGGCACCTGGACCCCGGGGTTCCCTGAGGGGTAAGAGTGACTAGCGTCCTTATGAGGTACAACATGCAGGAATACATTGAGTGTAAAAGGGGCACCACCATTACCCAGGGGGTAAAAAGGAACTAGGGTAACAAGTTACCCAAAGGGGTAAGGGATACAAGTACATGGCTGACTAAGGGATACGAAGTGAAGCTCCAACAAAGGGGTAAGGGGTACATGCTAAACACATGAAACATTAGCAAAAAAACTGGAACAAATTAAGGCAGGTCAGATGATTTCAACATACAAAAGCTACATCTCTCTCCACATCTTAAGCAGTAGCATCTATCTCCATCACTACTCCAACATTAGGACCTCTCTCCACCACTACTCCAGCAGTAGCCTCTCTCTCTCTCTCTCTCTCTCTCTCTCTCTCTCTCTCTCTCTCTCTCTCTCTCTCTCTCTCTCTCTCTCCACCACTACAACAGTAGCATCTCATTCGTTTAGTACGCCACGAGTACTATCTCTACTCCCCATCATTACTCCAACAGTAGCAATACTCTCCACCACTACTCCCACAGTAGAACCTCCCTCTATACCACTACTCCAACGGTAACACTTCGCTAATCATCCCCCCCCCACCCCACTTTATCTGCCACTGCTCAGATATTAGCGCACTTCTCCAACAAATGTCCAAACAGGGCTACCTTTCTTCATCAGTAATCCAACAGCTCTTCGTTCAAACTCCAACAGGATCGTCTCCTTCCGCTGCTACTCCAACATCACCACCTTCCTTCAACACAAGAGTAACATCTCACTCCAGAACAACAACAACAAAAAACAGTGCTTCTCTCCTCCACTACTCCAACACCGGCGTTAAAACATCCAACACCACTCCACCGGGACCGTCTCTCCTTCAGTCCTCCAACACCGGCGCCTCTCTTACAAGCCCAACCCAACATAATTCCACCAAACAATTAAATAGAATCCGGCATCAAAGACTACTACCGAACGTTCAGTCACAAGGTAATGATGGTGCCAGTAATCAGAAATTTGATTAACTGGCCGTAAGCGAAGTAACAATGGACGGTCCAAACCTCGAAACTGGTTGGACGTAATAAGTGGCGTGCCTCAGGGATTAGTCTTGGGACAGATTCTCTTTCATGCAGATACTAAAACATGAAAAATCAGTAGACGACACCAGGCTGGGAAATATAACCAAAACAGACACTGAACGTCCACACAGCTGCAAGGTGAAAATGAGAGAAAGAGAGAGAGACAGTGTCATAGACAAGGATCAAAGGTAGCATAGTGGATTTTAATATCGGTAAGTGCAAAGCTTTATGCTTGGGTATTAAGGACAAGAGGACAATCTACGAGATGAATTCTGTTGAGCTACAAAAGATAAATGAGAGACAGACATATGTGTGAACTCTCCACGGATCTAAATCACAGATAAGCATCGTCTGTACACCACCAGCACGAAAGAGGAGAAGGATTCCAAGCTAGAGAGATGGGGTATTCGAATTCAAGTTTAATAAACCAACCCTCAATCTTTACAGTCCACAGGTGCGTGCCCGTCTTAAATGCTGTGTTCATCTGTGGCCATCCCACACAAGGCAGATAAGAGTACAGAGGCGAGCTACCAAGATGATTCCCCGACTCGGAAAACAAATCCTGTGAGAGCCGAGAAAACGACTTGAATTTATTTAGCTTAGAAAAGATTAGGTTCACGGGCGATTTGAGAGAGGTATTGAATATCATCAAAGGCTCTGACACTCTTGATCGGAGCCGCTATCTCGGGCTGGATCGCTCCGATTACATTCGTAGTAATGGATGGCGAACTAGATGGCAAACATTTCGAACGGGGCGAAGCGTCTGTACTTCGACGTATCACAGATACATCTGGAAACAAGACAAATACTTCGCTTGAAGTCCACAGGTATTTCTCCGTAAAGGCGACTGTTTCTCTTTTATATTCTCTCATCTCCGAGTTCTGCCTCTCTCATCTCTTGTACTACTGCAGGCAAAAACTCACGAGGAATCAAAGTGTTTGTTGCTCCACGTATTCCGGCTCATAGGTGCACGGCAACAACATGGACGTGCACGCCAACGACTATTCCAGCAATGGCACCCTAACGTTCCACCATCAACTCGGAGCAAATAATGGAACGGGACTTTTCGGGTTGACCTTTCCCCCCCCCCCCCTTTTTTTTTTTTTTTGCGTCGTATCACTAATTGGAAAGAGGACGGAGTAACTATTACTCTCGATAATGGTTCTGACCCCCCGCGGCTATGACCATCCTCCATAGGCATGATCACGGACCGCCCCCTCCTCCCTCCCCCCAGCCCTTCCCCTTTAACAACCACGTAACTCTGGCCGAAGCTAACAACAAGGGTCGTTCCTCCCCCAAACCCCAAGCTACTAATACCCTCCCTGTGTGAAGCTAACGCCGAAGCTCCCACCCTCAACCCTTATCACTTGTCATTAACATCCTCCCTGATCGCAGCTAACACATCAAGGGTGGCCTCCTCCCTTCCCATCTACTGACAGCCTCCCTCCGTGAAGCTACCACCAAAGCCTGACCCTTAGACCTTTCATCACGCGCCTCAAACACCCTCCCTTAGAGAAGCTAACCCCACGGCATGGGGGTTGGGGCGTGGAGTATACAACCACAGTGCTGCAGGTAGGAGAAGACGGGAATCACAGCCACGGGGTATGGAGTTGTTCGAATGCACTGGCACTTGGGGCACAGGTTGTGGTGCGGACGAAGGAAGCAGGAAGGCTCACTATCACACAGATGAATAAGACGACTACCGTGAGAACTGACTGTGATGGTAGCGCCCCTTCGTCACCATCCCTCCTACACCAAACATGGGAGGGAACTGATCCCTCCCAGCTTGGTTTCCCTCCCTCCCTCCCTCCCTCGGACCAATCAATCTCCACCCCTCCAACCTTAAGACCCCTCTGTCTCTCAGACCTTCCCTGCCTTACCCTTCCATCTCCCTTCCTACATGTTACCATTGGTCTTTTATCTAAGCCACATTGAGGAGACGTGCAGAGGGCGCCTTAGCGAAGGCTGGTGTGATGAGTGGCACATAGATGACAGGTGTGGTGAGCCTCATGGATGTCAAACAATAAGAGGATCTCTCGGATGACAAAGGCGAGGACAACCTCGTGGACGTCAGAGTGGAGGGGACCTTAAAGAAGGATGACAGGTGTGGGAAGCGCCTCACGGACGACAAGTATGGAGAGGTCGTTTTCGGGTGACAGGTGAAGAGAGGAGACCTCACGACCGAGTCGCGCGGAGATGTCTGGTCCACGCGACCATAAACTGCCAGGGGGGTCATTAGGACCGTCAACATCAAACTACTGCATCCAACAACCCAGAAACATACTCTAAGACCCTCTTCAGGTGTTGAGGATAACAGTTCTGAGACCACTCTCAACTCTCCATGTAGCCCATGATGTCCTCAGATCTGGTGAGGGAGGGGATGTCGACGAATACCAGACACGAGCATAAAGTCCCTCGATCGACCCTTCTCACTCACTCATCAGGCTCCTCGCTCGCCGTTCGAGAGATTCAGCCACAATCTCTCAAGACCTGAAACCATGCCTTACGAGATCATCGGGTGGGGGGGGAGCGCCTCGCCGTCGCCCCCTTCCCTCCCTACCTACTCATCCCTTCCCGCCTTCTCCCCCCACCTTCCTCCCCGCCTTTGAGGCCCGACGTATAATCCTGAATATCTGCTGCGAATGCTGGGCGAGGAGTGAGGCTTAAATGGCTGGCATTGTCTCAGTTTGCGCTGGCTAATGTGGTGGCAACATGTGTTTCTCCCGACTGCCGCCCAGATGGTGCAGGGGGGGAAGGGAAGGGCGCAGTCATCCTCGTCGTCGTCGTCGTTGCAGGAGGTGGGGAAGGGTACTAACTCACTTTGCTAAAGGCGTCGTTCAAGCAGCAGATTCAGGGGGCCGCGTCCTGAGCCAAGGCGCACGTCGTCGTCGAACCCCCCCCCCCCCTACACACACACACACACACACACACACACACACACACACACACCCAGGCTATCATAAACCTCCTCCTCCTCCTCCTCACTGATGCCTGATGGTGTGTTTCCACTTACTCAAAGGTTGAGGTGCGTTCCCTGGCTGGAGTGTGTCACTGGCGCTCGAGCGATTACATCAAGCGGGGTCTACTTCCACAGGGGAACTGGCTAGGTTGCCGCAGGGTCGTCACCAACGGGGCGGAGTCGTCGCCAACACTGCGGGGTCGTCACCAGCAGGGTTGCCGCAGGGTCGTCACCAACGGGGCGGAGTCGTCGCCAACACTGCGGGTTCGTCACCAGCACGACGGGGTCGTCATCAACACGATGGGGTCGTCACCAACACGACGGGGTCGTCACCAGCACGACGGGGTCGTCACCAACACGATGGGGTCGTCACCAACACGACGGGGTCGTCACCAACACGACGGGGTCGTCACCAACATGATGGGGTCGTCACCAACACGGGGAAGGAGAACACTGCTTACAGTGTTCATGGTCTTGAACTCTCTCGAGGCAGGCCGGCCCGCGCTGACAGATCACAGACACGACTGACATGTTCTTCTGAACACCGGGAGCGTGGCCCGTCTTGATGCACGGGGTGGCAAGGGGAGGGCCAGCAGCCTGGAGCATCCTGAAACCTCTTTATCGTAAGTTAATCAGCTCCCTTGATGACGCTCCCGTTGTGTGTCTTTCCTGCAAGAAACTTATTTTCCTCAAGGACGCTCCGGACTCGTTATACCCAGACTCTTTTTTGGCTACGCCACCAGCGTGGTGCTGGGGGATCCCCTCTAGGGGGGCAGGATACACCCTGGTCCCTTGGTTACACCACCGTAATCATCGCGACAATAACCAGATGACGTAAAAAAGCCCCCGCAACTCCATCCAGGAAGAGCCTCACGAGGGGGGTCGCCTCCCAGCATGTATTAACGGGACCGAGGTGGTGATACTGTGTGTAAACATTCCACATAACTATCACTGCCTCCTCTGTCGTCCCTAAAGTCTCTCTGACGTACACTTCTCATCTCTCCCCTCTCGATGCAGTGCGTTTTCCCTCGTGTTTCATGCATCACTTAGATGCGTCGCTTAAAACTTGCACTATCTCACTATTCCTGCGCTCGAGAGGGAACGTTTTCATCAAATGCGGCTGGAACTTGGAATCCTGCAGCTGAACCTGTCTGTCTTGCATTCCGGCCGGACCTCCGCTACTCACAATCCAGCGTCCAGGAAGAATCCTGGTATGGAAACTTCAAGTGAAGCATCGTTTTCATTCATCAACCCATTTCCTACATTTTAATACAAAAACCATATAGCAATATCTCACTGTCATCCCACAGAGCTGGTAGAATTCAAAACACATATAGCAACACCTCAGTATCTGCTAAGAGAACTGGTAGAACTCACTTAACTAATGAAGATCAATACGACCACACGGGGCCCTAGCACTCCTACATGATGAGCTGCAGCTAAGCTGTTCTCGCGTTCGGGTCCGCGAGCGTCCAACACTGGCTGGGGGTTGGACGGTCCTCCTCCTCCACCTCCTGCTGTCAGTGATGGTACGAGACATCACGTGGGTAGTGAGTGATGGCGAGCGGGCGGCTGAAGATTGACGACCTGCCACAACGAGTTGATGCCTCCAATACCCAGCCGACCAAAGTCCCGCCGCTTCTTATTGCGTCCATGTGGACGACTTTACATCCCTTGCTGTTCCCCGACGCTCCTGGACCACCGCCGCGGCAATACAGTATGTGTGTGTGTGTGTGTGTGTGTGTGTGTGTGTGTGTGTGTACACACTCCTCCCCTGTCTGGGTTCCCATAATAAACATGTGAGTCTTATGGAGGTGTCGGCTAGACAGGCGGCCCAAGCAACCTGGATCTCAAGCATAGCTTACCCCGTCACGTCTCCTGAATTCTAAACTCTGCGCGCGCCAACCTCCAGGAGAGCGCTCAGGAGCACGATCGCACGGTGTGTGTGTGTGTGTGTGTGTGTGTGTGTGTGTGTGTGTGTGTGTGTGGCGGGGGGGGGGGGGGAACACTCATGGACGTATTCAGGCCAAGGGGGATGGGCCAGGTCTTACTGGGGGTTGGTTATTAGGGGTTAGATCAGGTCAGGTCAGGTCAACTGCAAAGTATGGGCGTTTATCGTGCAAGGGAGACTCGTGAGTTGTTTTTGGGGGCGGTCACAATCCACGGGGATCTTTCCCGATAGAGCGTTTTGAGAAGAGTACTATCCTCGCACGTCGACTGCAAAGCACCCTCGCTTTCCGTTCTTCCTCCTAGAAGCACGCGCGTCTTGGTGCAGCCCTTTCCCTGAATATGGAGACCCGCTCTTTAACCCCTTCATCTGACGCCCCCGCTCTGCTCTCACGTCTTTCAAAGCTTCTGAAAGTCTTGCTGATTCACCGGGAAGAGAGACACACACACACACACACACACAGACACACACACACACACACAGACACACACACACACACACACACACACACCCGGTCAATCGATGGAACTCGGTAATCTGAGTAAGCGTTGGCTTTGTCGCGCCTTTCTTAAAAAGAGAGATAAAAAAATAATATGTCCAAGCTTTGAAACATTCACTATGGTGTCTCCTCCACCCAGGCGCTGCGCACGTTCCACACAGCCGCTCTATGAACGCCATCAACTTATCCATTACCTTAGGACTACGCATCTGCTACGCAATGACCGTGCTGTGTTCATCTGCTCTGTAAACTCTGTCAGCACTACGCATCTGCTATATAACGACTCTGCTGTGTTACTATGCTCTGTAAACGCTGTCAGCGCTACGCATCCTTCTACATAACGACTCTGCTGTGTTAATCTGCTCTGTAAACGCTGTCAGCACTACGCATCTGTTATATAACGACTCTGCTGTGTTAATCTGCTCTGTAAACGCTGTCAGCACTACGCATCTGCTATGCAAACACTGTGCTTTACTCATCATAACTGTGAACAAAGTACTATTTCATTCGTCGTCTGTGCAAAACTACCCACTACAGTAGCCACCTCCGGGTCTCTAGAGGGGTATGCGAGGGTCGGCCACCTGGCTGGCGTCTTTTCCCTTTTCATCAGAAACTTGTGCTGGTCGTCGAGGACCAATATCCAACACTGGATCACAGGGAGGATTTCTCCTCCTCCTCCTCCCTCGTGCACGTTCCCCCTCTCCAATATCTGACACCTTCCCAAGAAAAACAACAAGTCAAACACAATGGCCCTGTTTACCTTCTCCATGAATCTTCCTCCAGACTCAGCCTCTCTCTCTCTCTCTCTCTCTCTCTCTCTCTCTCTCTCTCTCTCTCTCTCTCTCTCTCTCTCTCTAAATCAACAGTAATGAAGATATTCAACTTTGAACGCAATACAGCGGGGGGCAAATAAAGCACACAACACCGCATTCGTGGAAGTTCTCAAGAGCCGTGAGTAGGAGGAGGATGGCGGCAAGGTGGTCCACCGACCTCACAACATACATTCACCAAGTTCGCGGACAAAGTCATGGATTGATCAGCGACTCTGGGTCGTCTTAACGCAAAGTCGAACGCCCCCCCCCTCCCCCCACCCTCTTTTTCTTGGCAAAGTTACTCCTCTGGCGCTCAACTCTAGAGCGGGTCACAAACATCGCGCTCAAGTGCCGTCCCTTCGTACTCATGGCTAGGGCCTTTGAGCTCAAGGGTCGCTTGACCCTCGACCTCAAAGGGTCGCTTGACCCCCGACCTTCGTGCTCAAGGGTCGCTTGACCCTCGCCCTCGAAGGGTCTCTCGACCTTCGTGCTCGAAGGGTCGCTCAACCTTCCTGCTCAAAGGGTCCGCTCGACCCTCGACCTCAAGGCGTTGTGTTCAACAACTTACTCCTCCCTCTCGTCTCTCTCCTCGACGGAAGCGTTTGGGTCGTATCTCACTGCAAGAAAACACCCAGAGGGGTTGGTTCTTCCCAGCCGTCCCTGCTCTTACCCCGAAGTTAAACAACACACCCCAGGCGAAAGAAGGCGAGCGGGGGGGAAAGGTAAAATATAGCGATGAGGAGATAAGAGAGGCTCGGAGGTGGGCTGGTGGGCTATCCACGAGACGCAAGCGGAGAGGTCTTTCTGATTTCGGCCGTGAGAGGAAGGCGAATTTTACTCTCTGTGTACTCGTACCCATCCCGTGGGCGGTGGCGCGAAAAGAGGTTTATTAGAGTGTACAAAGGTCTCCAGGAACGCTGCCACAGCGTCCGAATCCTGTGTTACATGAGCGAAGTTCTGACAGCATGATGTGTAAGGACACATCTCAAGACACCCTGAGGCAAACTTAAGCTATTTCTCTAAGTACTCAAAGATGCCCGAGACAAACTTAGGATACTTTTCACGTATCCCAAAATACTAGGGGTAAGTTAGGATACTTCCAAAGTATCCCAAGATGCTTGAGCCAGAGTTATTTTTACAAGCAGGCGAAGAAAGGCTACTTCTCAAACACTCGAAGACACTTGGCGCACAATTCTCAAGCAGAACTTCTTAAGGAGTCAAGATATGTCTGTGGACGGCAGAGCAAGCCCTTGGATAAAGCAATGTGTGACAGCTATTGACAGTCATGCGGTGAGAAACATTAAGAAGGACAGGGAGAGCAAGATCAATGGGTGACAGACACTGACTGACTGTCCCAAGTCACAAGCACTGAGACGGAAGGGAAGATTCGGATGAAACGGGTGACAGATGTCGACAGCATCATCAAGACTGTCAACCACCAAGATAGACAGACGAACGACACCTGATGGCTGTACTCACACTCTTAAGAGACCAGTGCTAAAGAACATAGGGAGACTGAAAGACAACGAAGAGTTGCCAGGGAGGAGGAAAGAGAGAAAGAAAGGATGAAACATGAAATGATGAACGATAACACCCATGGAGAATCTCTGATGAAATATGGAAATAATCGAAAGGGAGGGATGGAGAATAAAACAGGTGTGGAAAGGGAGAAAACTGGGCGGAGGATGCTCAAAAAGGGGGCGGACAGGAGAAAAAGACTAAGAGCAAAGGGAAGGTTAGGAAGGGATGGCTCGAAGAGAATATGGCAAAGGAAGAAGAGATGGGAGACAAGGGAGATAAACCACACTCACACATCAACTGACCCCCTGAGATCAAGATACAGAATAACAGAAAACGAAATTAGAGAGAAAAAAAAAACGGGAATGAATCAACAGAGAGGCGGGAGATCCATTACACCGACTCCCACAGTGTACAGTACATGGGAGGGATGGAGCCCGAGCCCACACACACACACACACACAGCCTGGTGGGCCATTTAAACGTATCCTCAACTTAAACCCACACACCACCGGAGAGCCTCATACATCACTCACTCTCCTCACTAAATTGAGTCGTCAGGCGAGAATTACGACTCTATTCATCGTTCCATCCATCCACACACACACACACACACACACACACACACACACACACACACACACACACACACACTGTGCCGGCGGAGAACATAATTTGCCTGGCCTCGTCCAACACATCCACAGACCCTCGCCAGCTCAACTCACCGCATCCATCCACACCATAAGCAGTCTTCACCACCACCGCCACCATCACCATCATCATCATCATCGCGTTTATCATCACGACAAACGTACGTCCATTCCATCATTCATATAAGTTTACAGCGTCTCTCTCTCTCCCTCTCTCTCTCTCTCTCTCTCTCTCTCTCTCTCTCTCTCTCTCTCTCTCTCTCTCTCTCTCTCTCTCGCATCCAAATTTCTTTCTTGGGATTTGTCAGTTCCACAGGAGGCGAGGAGGCGCTGGATAAAGCCCCGCTTCAGTGATGGTTCATCTCGGACGAGAGATAATAAGAAAGCGGGAGAGAGAGAGAGAGAGAGAGAGAGAGAGAGAGAGAGAGAGAGAGAGAGAGAGAGAGCTCGACGTGTCTGTAGCCCCGACTCTTCAAGATGGAGAGGCTGCGGGGAGATGGAACGACCAAGCGACGGAGGTGCATTCCAAAAGCTTTGCTGCTGCCGGGAGACGAGGTATCACAACGGTCCATCCTCGTGGTGCGGCTGCGCTGCACACAAAAGCTGTGGGAAGCGCAGCGGCAAGACGCGCGCCAGGGGTTCATTTCAAGGGGTCTGAGGGGAAGACACACACACACACACACGGCTCATACATGCAGGAGCCGAAATAATAATACCTGTGGGACAGAGAGATGAAAGCACACCCTATCGCTGTGGACGGGAGTCAAGTAGGAAGAGAAGTGACAGGTGGAGGAGAGCTCAGAAGGTGGGAGACTTCTGATTCCACTACGGTGAAGAGAGAGAGAGAGAGAGAGAGAGAGAGAGAGAGAGAGAGAGAGAGAGAGAGAGAGAGAGAGAGAGAGAGAGAGGTGGACGAGCAGCCAGCCCCCTGATACGCGAGCAGTTACTTCACACTAGGGAGGGGCGAATGAGATCCTCCCCTGGAGGTACGGGAAGGGCCGCACCCCTTGCCACGGGGGAGAAGGGTGTTCTGCGATGCTCGTCATTGGGGCTTTCCAGTGGAGGGAGGGAGGGAGGAGGATACGGCACTGCCCCTTATCGTCTACGGCGGTCCTACACGGATGCACTGGGGGTCAAAACGGGAACGAGAGAGAGAGAGAGAGAGAGAGAGAGAGAGAGAGAGAGAGAGAGAGAGAGAGAGAGAGAGAGAGAGAGAGAGAGAACAGGGGGGGGACTGGAATTGAAAATTGAACGAGTGACGCGTAAGTGATAAATGAACTGGGGAGTTTGAGCGGTATATCGGCGATGGGGATTTTCCTTTTTTTTTTTTTCCCAGTCCTTGAACGGTGCGGTGTGTGAGCACACTTGAACACTATAGGGCCACTGGTGGAACACGATTTGTACGACCCCCTTGACTATGATGGCACGACCCTTGAGTGCGATGATGTGTTCACTGGGTACAGAGGTACGACCATTGAGTACAGTGGTACGACCCTTAGGTACAATGGTACGACCCTTGAGTACAATGGTACGACCCTTGAGTACAATGGTGCGACCCTTGAGTATAATGGTATATGCGCACGATGGTACGACCCTTGAGTACAATGGTACGACCCTTGAGTATAATGGTATGATTATCTGAGCACGATGGTACGACCCTTGACCAAGACAATACGACCGCTGGGGTATGATACGTATGGCCTTTGCTCTGACCCTGATCATAATTTTTCCACGATTATATGAGCATGATACGAGAACATTGTTTTGTTACAGACGTTATCTCTCTCTCTCTCTCTCTCTCTCTCTCTCTCTCTCTCTCTCTCTCTCTCTCTCTCTCTCTACCAAATGGTGTCTACTGTGACGCGCTAACACTTGCCTCCGGGAAAAGCTAATTCCAGAGATCTAAGCTGGACGAGTAGTGAGTAGCAGTAGTAGTGGTAGTTGGTAGTAGTAGTAGTGGTAGTAGTAGCAGTAGTGGTAGTAGTAGAAGTAGTGGTAGTAGTGGTGGTGGTAGTAGCAGTAGTAGTAGGAGTAGTAGTCGGAGTATTAGTAGAAGTAGTGGTAGTAGTAGTAGTAGGAGTAGTAGTAGTAGTAGTAGTAGTAGTAGTAGCAGTAGTAGTAGTAGTAGTAGTAGCAGTAGTGGTAGTAGTAGTAGTAGTAGCAGAAGTAGCTGCAACCTTGGAAAGGTGACGTCTTGCCCTGGGCTCATCGCCACAACTGCTGTCCAATTCCATCACTCCTCTTTTAATCTCGTCATAAAACGAGTGCTGAAAGAAAAGACACTCGTGCTTCCGCAGTCTTTCCCTCCCTGCGGGAGTCGCTTTCCTCCTCACCCGCCTCGGAGTTAACCATTGGAGGTCGCCCGGTCTATCTGGGGAAATTCCACTGGAGTCTGTGATCTCGTTCTGAAGTTTGCGAGGCTCGCGGTGATTACGATCCTTTCATATGAAGAGGTTCTGTTATTTCGCACGACCGAAGGGCCTCCGTTGTATAGCCTTCGGCTGTGTGTGTGTCTGGTCAGGTGCCTGCTGCAGTAGAGGTATGGCGGCCGCCGATGTGTGCCGGGCCTGGCGCCTGCTGGAGCAGAGAGGTACGGTGGCCGTACCGACAGCAGGTTTGAGAACGATGAGAGGCGAGAGCAGCTGCAGCAGCGGTGACGGAAACCAACAACGGGGAGGAGGCAAGGTACGACGACAGTGGGAGCTGCAGGAACTGGTGGAGGAAGAGACGCAGCTGTATCAGCAGCAACGGTGGCTTCACCTGCAACAACAGCAGGACCATCTGCAGCAGTAGCAGTAACAGCGGTAGTATGAGGGAGGTCAGCTAAGGGGTTAGGAAGGCAAGAGACGACAGTGGCATCAAGAAGTGTCTGGCTAACGGACGGTCGTCCTCCCTACAAACACAACCCTCTCTCCCTGACACCACTGGACTGACGGACGTCCTCCCTACCAACACAACCCTCTCTCCCTGACACCACTGGACGAACGGACGGTATCTCGACCAACACCACCCTCCCTCCCTGACACCACTGCACAGACGGACGTCCTCTCCACCAACACCAACTTCCCTCCCTCCCTCCCTGACACCACCGCACAGACGGACGCTCGAACAGCAACATAGGAACTGGAGGAGAAAAGCCACACAAAACGTCAGAGAATGAGAGGAAAAAAAATAAACTTTGGGAAGATTCGGCTTCTCCAACGACGTGAGAGAGAGAGAGAGAGAGAGAGAGAGAGAGAGAGAGAAAGAGAGAGAGAGAGAGGAGGGGGGACGGAGCCAGCATCTAAACACACAAACAATACCACCAATCTCATAATGACTTTTCTTCCGAGTTTGTTTCAGATTAATTCCTTCTGCCCGGGAAACATCTCTCTCTCTCTCCCAGCCCGGGGGAGAGAAAGAGAGAGAGAAAGAGAGAGTGATTGAAGACCTCTGTGGTGTGGGAGTGGTGTGTGGAGAGGGCGGGAGGACCCCGGGAGAGTCATGACCTACCGTACTGTAGGAGAGGTGGCACACAGGAGAAGGATATCACTGAGGAATAACATACAGAACAGTTAGTATTAAGGAGCACGGCGGGCCAGGATAACAAGAAAGACCACTAGAGTGTGTGGGGCACATGAGTAGGGTAGGGCACCAACCAGGCAACTGAGAGGGGGCAGAGTAGGGAAGGGCATACCAGAAGGGGCTCCGAACTAATGAGGGGCGGGAAGGTCATGGCATTCAGTCGTCTGAACCTGGAAGGGTGACATGAGTGGAGGGTGACAGGAGTGCCACCCCCTGCCTTACTTACACCACGTCCCACACACCTTTCCCTCCCTCCCTCTCTACGGTCGCAGAGCCTCAAACTCCGCCCACACATCTGCCACCATCACCCCGCCTACAAAGCCTTCCCTCCCCTCCCGCCCACACGCCCTTCACTCCACACCCACATCCATGCACACCCAGCCGCATGGGAGCGGACCTAAGCATATAGTCCCTGCCCCTCGGTTCCTCCTCCTCCTCCCGCACGTGTTATGATCGATGACGTATTCCCCCTAAGCTCCGCGGCGCCAGTCACATCATCAGCTCTGTACGAGTCTTATGGATGCGTATAAACCCCCACGGCCCCGCGCCCGCCCCGCGAGCCTGATTACCTTATGAGCTCTCCCGTGACGTCAGGGGAGGAGGAAAGTACATCATAAACCCGGGTGTTTTACGGCAGATGTGGCTCTTTACTACACCACCCTCACCCTCCTCCTCCTCCTCCTCAGGCGAAAGGAGAGAACTCGATGCTTGGGGGTGAGGGAGGGGAAAAGCCAAACGCCGGCGTGCTTCCTCCTCCCCCATTCCCTCCCTCCCTCTCGACGAAGTTGGATGGACTGGCGGGTGTCCTGGAGAGCCAAAAATGAAAATGAGGTGATGGGGGAGAGAGAGAGAGAGAGAGAGAGAGAGAGAGAGAGAGAGAGAGAGAGAGAGAGAGAGAGAGAGAGAGAGAGAGAGATGCGGACCTCATCTCCCTCATCAGCTGCAGCAGTTGCCGCTGCGGTAACACCGGCGGAGGAGCCAGTCCACTCGACGGCCGGCCAGACTCAGGAGGCATCTGTGGAAGGCGACCTTCCACCCCATCCTATCTCAGTCCCTGCCCCCACACAGGGTGAGGTGGGGGTTGTGGTTGTGAGAGGCGATGTCAAAACGAAGTCAGAGGTTATCATCCTCCTTCCATCTAGTGTACCTAAAGACCAATATGTCCCAACTGTGACGTCTTCTGTTGGCCGTGGCGGATGCAAAACCCGTAACAAACGAGATGCAACGAAACGGACGTAACTGTACACGGAAGGTCAAGGTCTCCTACTGTCTAACCCTGGAGGGGAAACATGATCCCCCATGCATCTCCCGCCACCCCTGCGACAGGTGCACACACCTGTGTACTACGAGGAGTTGTCAGTCTGGGGGAGGAACGGAGTGGCAGGGAGAGGGGTGAGGAGGAGAGGGGGTTGGTTGGAGGGGCAAGGATCACAGGCGTATAACAAGTTGTAATATAAAAGGGTGAAGCCAACGACCGACGCCCCCCCCCCCCTCCCTCATCCCAAGCCAATCACCCGCCCTGACCACTTGTGGGACCTCCCACCCTCCCTCCCTCCCATTCTCCCACCTCCATCACAACACCGTCCCTTTGTTAAGCCTCACACTGGGGGGAGAAAAAAAAATCTTCGCCAACCTCCCCTGAAAAAAAAAAAGATAAAAAAAGATATCCATGACCAATAATCAATTATTCCCCACCCGTTTAATTAACTTCATACGAAAAGCTTCCGCAATGATGAAAAAAAAAATAAATGAACTCATAAATGGACATGAAGTATGCACAATATATTTCTCTTGGCATTAAGTAACACTGACAGAGATTTATCACACACACACACACACACACCTACCACTCTTCACACCTGTAAACCACCACGTTAAAAAAACGAAAATGGGAGAGTGAAAGAGAGGAAAAAAAACAGCTCGCAGACACACACACACACACACACACACACACACACCTACCACTCTTCACACCTGTAAACCGTGGTACCACGTTGAAAAAAAAACGAAAATGGGAGAGTGAAAGAGAGGAAAAAAAACAGCTCGCAGACACACACACACACACACACACACACACTCACACCTACCACTCTTCACACCTGTAAACCACCGCGTTGAAAAAAAAAACGAAAATGGAAGAGCGAGAGGGAAAAAAAAAAGTTCATATATATATATATATATATATATATATATATATATATATATATATATATATATATATATATATATATAAAGTCAGGATATTCCTGTGACTGGGGAGCGAGGCGGCATGACGGCCTTCATCAATGGAAAGGGAGGGGGGTGGGGGGATGGGGATCCTCCATCAACGGCCAAAAGCACAAACTGGAAAACTACCAATTAATATTGGCATAAAACGTGGCGCGCTGACAACCGTCCCCGACTCTCTCTCTCTCCCGACTGACGACGTATGTCAGAGAGAGAGAGAGAGAGAGAGAGAGAGAGAGAGAGAGAGAGAGAGAGAGAGAGAGAGAGAGAGTGTTGGGAAACGCAAGTAATACATGATGTCCTTTACCAAGGCGAGAAATGATGGAGCTCTTGGTACACATGATGCGGGGTTGCGGTAAGAAGCAGAACAGGAGGCGGTGAGGTGGAATCAGGCAGGTAGAGCTACTACTTCAGCGCTGGTGTAGTTGCGGGAGAGTGTTTGCAAGCGCTCCATGTGAAAGGAGGCGTGGCTGCGGGTCACACGGAGCTTCTGTAGGAGGCAGGAGGCGTTTCCGAGGTCCTGAGTCAGTGGGCGGTTTGCCGTCTGGGCTGCCGGAGGGTGTGGTGTGGCCATGGGTCTCGTAGGTGGAGGTGCTTCTCGAGAAGAGGCGGCGGCGACGTCCCACATGAGTCTTGCCCGAGGGGGCTGTGGTATGGGTGTGGCACCACAGCGCCCCAAACAGAAGGGCGCTTGAAAGTCAGGAGTCGCACATGGTGGGCCGCTACTGGTGACGGTGGAGAAGCCCCAGGGGCACCTATGTGGAAAAAGGCGAGCCTTGAGTTACATGGTGGACGTTCCTTCATCGCTAAGAGCACCTTGGTGCCCAAGGGGCCAAGTAGATGTACGCTCGACCTGGAGCGAGTGAACTGCCTGACTGCCAGAAGGCAGCAGCAGCAGTAGCAGCGGCGATAGGTAGGTACGTGCGGCCAGGCCATACCACACCTGGTGGATATCCTTTGGGGGACAACGCAGAGCACTTCAACGACGGAAGACGCAGGAGCGGCGGACCCTCTGTAGTTGAGGTCGAAATCAGTTGCTCGCTGGCAGGCGTTGTTCGCACGAGGTCGAGGGAAGTCACTGTCGGCTGCTTAATGGGATAGTCACAGCGGTCGGGCACGGCACTGCGGGTCTTATTTCACCGCCAGAAACACTCGAGATTTGCAGTGTCGTGGCAAACGACCCCTATAGACGCACTTGAATTCCTATACGAGGTATGAAGGCACGGCCTTTAAAATCGACCCTTATACCCTGATCATCACACCCTAGGGTCGTTCTGTCGCGCTTAGAGGTCGAACTTTTTATAAGTAAGGACACTGCAAGAGGCCTACTGGCCCATGCTTGGCAGGTCCTGTGTCTGTCCACCCTACATCCAACCACCCGAACACAGAAACTCAAGACGTTGATAACTCACGTTAGTCTACCTGGCCCTGCCAAGCGTCATGGCACGTTAGTCTACCTGGCCCTGCCAAGTGTCATGGCACGTTAGTCTACCTGGCCATGCCAAGCGTCATGGCACGTTAGTCTACCTGGCCCTGCCAAGCGTCACGACACGTTAGTCTACCTGGCCCTGCCAAGCGTCATGGCACGTTAGTCTACCTGGCTCTGCCAAGCGTCATGGAAGTGTACAGCCGAACTAATACACTGGCGAGATTCTGCATACGCAAAATCCAATGAACAAAATCAAAAACTAAAAGTCCGGTTCGTTATTGCTGTCCGATACACGTCGTGTGCTGCAGACCTGGACTGCTGTCATATGCTGGTACTGGCAACAGATGTGTGCTGCAGACCTGGACTGCTGTCATATCCTGGTACTGGCATCAGATGTGTGCTGCAGACCTGGACTGCTGTCATAACCTGGTACTGGCATCAGATGTGTGCTGCAGACCTGGACTGCTGTACCTGGTACTGGCATCAGATGTGTGCTGCAGACCTGGACTGCTGTCATAACCTGGTACTGGCATCAGATGTGTGCTGCAGACCTGACCGCTGTCATATCCTGGTACTGACATCAGATGTGTGCTGCAGACCTGGACTGCTGTCATATCCTGGTACTGACATCAGATGTGTGCTGCAGACCTGGACTGTTGTCATATCCTGGTACTGACATCAGATGTGTGCTGAAGACCTGGACCGCTGTCATATCCTGGTATTGACATCAGATGTGTGCTGCAGACCTGACTGTTGTCATATCCTGGTATTGACATCAGATGTGTGCTGCAGACCTGACTGTTGTCATATCCTGGTACTGACATCAGATGTGTGCTGCAGACCTGGACTGCTGTCATAACTGGTACTGACATCAGATGTGTGCTGCAGACCTGGACTGTTGTCATAACCTGGTACTGGCATCAGATGTGTGCTGCAGACCTGGACTGCTGTCATATCCTGGTACTGACATCAGATGTGTGCTGCAGACCTGGACTGCTGTCATATCCTGGTACTGACATCAGATGTGTGCTGCAGACTTGACCGCTGTCATATCCTGGTAATGACAGTCTGCTAAACAAGCACAGACTTAAGGAAAAGAATAAAAAATGTTGTGATATCTCTTCCACTTACATACGACGGCACACATGTATATTCCCCACAGTCTTAACAAAACAGACTAAAGTGATTATCCAAAGTCTGACATCACAAGGGAAAGAAAAAGGAAAGCTATACAGTATTCATTCCAAACCTGCAGCAACTCGGTGAGGTTCTCCATCGAAAAATCCCTGTAAATCTCTGCAAAATACGGCTAAACAGACATGGCGCGTAAATCCGGGTTCCAATATTGACCATACGAATCCGAGGGAGGGTGGGAGGTGGGTGGTTGGCTGGTCATGGGGAATGGAGGAAGTGGGAGGAGGTGGGGTGTATTCGGATGGGTCAAGGGGAGCGGGGGTGCAAGCCTTCACAACACACAACAGACACTGTGCCCCAAACCCAGCCAGCACGGCAATCTGTAAATGCCTCTCTATACTGTACAACAGACTGTTGCAAAATCGTAAAAAAAAAAAAAAACAATTCCTACCGTATTGCTTTTTTTTATATACACAAGAAAAAGAAAGAAATATCCACAATTGGGGATTTCTTCTTGTTTTTTTCTCTTCCATTGCGCTTCTCGAAACTTTAGTGTTAAGTGAGCGCGACAGCGAAAACCTTGGCGGGATTATAGTAATGACGGCAGCGCCACGGGAGGGTGCAGAAGCAGCAGCGGCAGCAGCGGGCGGGTGGAGAGGAGAGGAGGAAATGTGGCACAATCACCGATACATTGCTACAAGTTTCACCGGAGCCATTACCAGTGAAAAATACTTGGCCACTCTCCCAGGCATCATGAATCTCTCCCCAGGGGTGTGTGTGGGGATGTGGTGGGAGGGTGATACGTCTTGGAGGATGGTGAGGAGGTGGTGTGGGGGTGTGTGTGTCCGTAGGAGGAGGAGGGTGGGGTGTTCCAAGTGTCCTGGTTAAAATATCACCTCCTGCGAGGCTGGTTATTTCCAGCACCAGTCACACTGGACCACCACTCACTGCAAGACTCATTCCTCTTTTCTCTCTCTCTCTCTCTCTCTCTCTCTCTCTCTCTCTCTCTCTCTCTCTCTCTCTATGTATATATATATATATATATATATATATATATATATATATATATATATATATATATATATATATAGGAAGCAGTACGTATTTTAGAATTCTTTCGTTAAACTGCCCAGAAGCAATTCTTATTGCTTGCGAGTGTCTTGCAGTGAGCCAGTAGGAAATGTCGCCGCTTTTCGCTTCTATTTTTTTTCTTTTTGGCACACCTCTGCGTCCACTTCTCAACCGTATTCCCGAAGGTGCCTTTGGGATGGCGGAGTGTAACGTCGACGACGCCTCCTACCGTCATCTCCTCACACAAGCTCCGTGCAGACACACCCATGAAAACTGTGGACTTTTTGGAAGAAAAAGAATGAAGCCAGTGTCCTCCATACTATACATTCTTTTTTTTTTTCTCCCCGATAACTCCCAAGGTTTCTTTTTCTCTTTATCTATCTAGCCCCCTTGTGCTTCATACAAAGCCTGGCCGCGAAGAATAGTTATGTTACCGTGGCGAAGAGATAACGACATAATATAATCAAGTTTTCCATACAATACACAACAGGAAGCCAAGCGTTTAACGGGGTAAGTTCCTAATGTGCCCCCAATCCAAAAATGACCGTACGTGCTTCACACGAGAGACTGAATGTCTGACACACTCCGCTAAAATCTCCGAAGAAGTCGAAAAGACGGTTAAGAAACGGCGTCGAAACGTACCGACAGAACTGGCGCGTAAAAACGTAAAACACTGAGGCGGGTGCGCGCGTAAAAACTGTCGCCAGCTCCAGCGATGGCGTTCCCACGGGCGAGAAGTTGGCCTCTCTTCCGTCTTGCCCATATATAACCTGCTGGCCCGAGGCCAGCCAGCGGCGTCTTGCCAGACACCATTCCCGTCGTCATCTATCTCCTGTTGGTGTCCTGGACACACCCTAGCCTACCCCGCACCACCTGCATGGCTCCAAGATGAGCCAGATTCCCAGTGCAGTGAAACCATGACGAAATGCTGGAGTCCTGTTCCTAAAACACGTAATAAGGTTTATTCAACAATACCGATATCGAGTCCGGTGGAATTCCACGTATAAAAGAATTATGTTGATATAAGAAAAAAAAAAAAAAGAGCATCGGATAACAGAAGCATAATAACCACAATGCCTTTTGACACAAAGGAGAACCACGACGCGCCACATTCGGCCGGATACGTAAACACACGCCCGGTCGCCTACGACGCCGTAAAGCTAAGCGGCCATAAGTAATAATGCGTTACACACCAGGACTGGAAATCGATACGGTAAATATAACGATAAAAGAGAAAGCTAAACATCGCCAGCGCACACGGGCGGTGTGTAAAGTCAACGGAGACAGTGTTCTCTCTCTCTCTCTCTCTCTCTCTCTCTCTCTCTCTCTCTCTCTCTCTCTCTCTCTCTCTCTCCAGGGACCATAACGGCGGAACTAAACACCGTCAGGGATTACCAAGCCTGGCCAACACAACTACGTTGCGCTCTGACACACACACACACACACACACACACACACACACACCTCTCACTCACACTCACACACACACACACACACTTCTCACTCACTCCTTTGTAGCCAGACGGCACACCCATCTCGGGCAAAACAGACGCCCGAAATCAGTAATATAAATAGAAAGTTATGGCAGCGTAAATGTTGACAATTGGCCGAGGCGAGGGACTAACTTCCCACCCGAGCTTGGGATGGCGACGGAGAGCACGCTTGCTCGCTACACGCTCACCTAACCTACGACTTCGACTGAACACGGGAGAAGGATCCCGAACGCGGCGCTGTAGGGAATTCCCGACACACGCCGTGTGTTGTCGGCCTCTTGCATCGCGTCGGGTGATTCTCTCTGTAGTGAGAGAGCAGGACAAACAAAAAAAACGTTGGAGGTAAAGGCGTTTATTTCGGTATTCACACGGAAGAGACGGGTCGATGTGGGGAGACGGTAACAAAGGCTCGACCCAGACGGATATGCAGGTCAAGTCTGTCAATATAAACCTGCGTCATTTTACTTGCCTCTCTTGTGTGGGTTTCACTGGGAATGACTTTCTCAGTGAGACACTGTCACTGGTTGGGCCTGAGCGATAACTTGTGGCGCTGGACGGTATGACCTGTGGCACTGTGGTGGTGCTGGACGGCGTAACCTGTGGCACTGTGGTGGTGCTGGACGGTGTAACATGTGTCACCGTGGTGGTGCTGGACGGCATAACCTGTGGCACTGTGGTGGTGCCGGACGGAGTAACCTGTGGCACTGTGGTGGTGCTGGACGGTGTAGCATGTGTCACCGTGGCGCCTATAGACAGTGCCAGACCACAGCGCCATACAGAGGGCTTCCCTCCCTCGCAACGACACGAGCGCTGGGCGATGGGGTAAAGCTGATGAACCGTTCCTCTCTTGTGCCAAGGGGCCTTAACGTGGCGTTCTTTCGGGAAACTACAAATACAGAGAGAGAGAGAGAGAGAGAGAGAGAGAGAGAGAGAGAGAGAGAGAGAGAGAGAGAGAGAGAGAGAAATGGCACAACACCTCACTGTTCATAAACCAGACACGTGGAACTTTTAAGACCGGCTCCATTTTTTTTTTTTGCATCTTGTCTGCAAGACTTTTTGTACACGAAGGACTACTGGCTTGTGTAATGAACTCTGCAACACTTTATGTGACGATCATCTGTCCACTAAGACTTGACAGCGACCCCCTTTTGTGACTTCTGTCATCCATCTGCGCTACAGCTCACAAGGTTAAGCCTCGGTTGTGTGCGATAAACTCGCAGCTGACAGCGGCACAGATCAAATCAATCTGCAGGGCAGCCTCTGTGGGCGGGCATGAGGATGTGAATACACGAGGAGGGAAGGGTCTCATGGGGCCAGGACGTCGTGAGTAAATGAGGGAGACAGTCTGCAAACGGAGATCATGAGGATGATGGGGAGGGTGGGTGCGCATGGGGGAACCATGCATTAATGAGGACGATACCTCATGAGCCAGACGAACGTTTGGGCCTGGGGATGCATGGCCGTCCGTCATGAACGGATGGGAGATCATGAGCGCAGGGATGGGACTAGATCCAAACACGTGGACACAAACGCCATCCTCAGTCCTGACTATCCACGACCACCGTCCCCTCAGTGTCGTCTATCCCTCAACGCAGTCCCCATGCTATCCCAGATGGCGTCCCATAGTCTCCCCCTACCATACTGCACGACCCTTGCGCAACAGCAGACTCCCCTCCTCCATCACCATACACTCTTCCCTCACCCTGGGCCTTCCCCTCTCGCTCTCGCTCTCTCTCTATCTCTTACTCCATTCACCTCCATCTTTTACACTCCCTTAGCCACCCTTCCCTCATCCATTATCTCCGCGCACCCTCATCATTTGACGTCCATTCTCCACTCTCCTCACGGGCACTCATTCCTCTGTGTCGCACCTCAACTGAACACTCCTCACTTCCACTCCACGCCAAACCGCCTCCGAGATTCGAACCCTTCCATTCACTCTGCCATCGCCACGCCCCCTCGTGTCCTCCCACGCCAAGGCCTACCCAAAGCCAAGCCACCAGGGGAAGTAGGAGGCCACGACACGCCCACTAAGGCAACGTCCACATAAACTAGGCACAAAGGGCAGGCACAGCAGGCGGGGCGGGAGTGTCTGGTCGATCCTTAGCCCAACCCCACCAGACATTACTGAGCACACACACACACACACACACACACACACACACACACACCACACATACACACACCACACATACACACACCACACATACACACACACACACACACACACACACACACACACACACCTGCTCATCACCAAAACTATCAATGCTGTTCAAATGTATGCATATACGCGCGCGCGTGTGTGTGTGTGTGTCTGTATGTGTGTGTGTGTGTGTGTGTGTGTGTGTGTGTGTGTGTGTGTGTGTGTGTGTGTGTGTGTGTGTGTGTGTGAGTCAAAGAGTGCGTGTCGCTGGGTAATGAGTTCTGAGGAATGAGTGAGGTGGGTGATCGAGCGTGAAAGCAGAATAAGACGACGGGAATATCTATCTACTTGAGGCGAAGCGCTCGCGTGTGGGTGTGGGTGGAGAAAGCGTGAAGTGTGAACTGTTAAAAGGAGGAGGGGAGTGTGAAGTGTGTGAGGAGGGGAAGTGTGTGGTGGGTGATACCACACACACACGCATACACTCCACGCTTAGGGGGTGCGGTGGGGGAGTCGAGTGCCAGGTCCTTTTGAACGCAATCAATATAAGCACAATGTACAGTATCGCTTACGCGTACGCGAAATATGAGGAGAACGGCGCGCGCGTTCGGTGAGACGCCCGTGTCAAGTCGAACTCATAAGACCGACGGATGGACTCACAAGACCAACAGATGGACTCACAAGACCAACGGATGGACTCACACGAGCAACGGATGGACCCACAAGACCAACGGATGGACTCACAAGACTTTCGCACTGACTCACAAGACCAACGCAGAGACTCACAACACCAATGAATGAACTCATAAGACCACCGAAACAATAAATATTATATTTCTTTCACAACGTAAACAAGAGAACGCCCCGTGGACAAAAAAAAAAATCGTAGTCACAAAAATCATACTTAACAAAAGTACTATTGTCCATGTAACTACAACTCAGCGAGGGATGAAATTACTTTGGCCTATATGCAGCCGTACAGGGTTGGGTGCCCTACAGATGGTAAGGTAATTCACGAGTGGTGTCTTGAAGAAGTGGTTGTACAGGCAATGAACTGTGTCGGTATAACCACCTGTAAACTGTATGGTATACGGTTTCCTCCTGCAGGTCATACCAGTGAGGGGAAAAAAAAATTATCAAAATTATTGAAACTATGAAATATAGATAAGACTAATCTACTTATCTACAGTAATAATAATGATGATGATGATGATGATAATAATAATAATAATAATAATAATAATAATAATAATAATAATAATAATAATAATAATGATAATAATAATAATGATGATAATAATAATAAAATAATGATAATAACAATATCACTACTACTACTACTACTACTACTAATAATAATAATAATAATAATAATAATAATAATGATAATAATAATAACAATATCACTACTACTACTACTACTACTAATAATAATAATAATAATAATAATAATGATAATAATAATAACAATATCACTACTACTACTACTACTACTACTACTAATAATAATAATAATAATAATAATAATAATAATATTGATAATAACAATAATAACAATAATTACATGGTATACCAATAAAAGGGTTCAAATCATGTAACGCAACGGTATGAATCCTGCGTTACAAAAATATGAACCTCTGTACCCCAGGATTTCACCCCACCCTCTACTCCCTCTCTGCTCTTTCACCCCTTACCTTCCACCTCCTCTTCCACTCACTGTCTCCTGTTCCACAATCCCCTCCCTCTCCATCCTATCCCTAACCTCCCTCCTCTCCCTCATGCCCGTGACCTGGCCTCACCTTCACTACGCTATGGCTACCACCCCAGGCAGGCAGGCAGCAGCAGCACACACGGCCACGAGTATTGCATTATTTTCCCCCAGCGTGAAGCCTTCACTCAGGCTTGAGATGACCCTCCACGCCAAGGCCGGTGCGCCACTCTCAACCTTACCCACCCAGCGTGGCCTGGCCTCTTCCTGGCCCTAACTAACTAGGGGGCCTACTCTACCCCGTGGGTAATGAAGTCACCAGGAGACAATGCCTTAAACTTGGACGGGTCGAGACCCTCTCCTGCTCCTCACTGGCGCAGCCGAGGCTGTGCTAGACGGAGCCTTATACATAAGGCTCTGGGGGTGGGGGCTTGGGGCTTGGTCCACATGTAGGGTGGGAGGAGGAAGTGGATCTGCCTGTCTCGTTGTGTAATTGCTGACTGGTAATACCTATTTGTACTGTGCAGGGAGGGAGTGCCACAGTCGTGAGGGGCCCGTCTCTTGTGCTGTACGAGGAGGGAGTTCTGCACTCGTGAGGAAACCGTCTCTTGTGCTGTACGTGGAGGGAGATCTACAGTCGTGAGGGGCCCCCATCTCTTGTGCTGTTCGAGGAGGGACTTCTACACTCGTGAGAGGCGACCCATCTCTTGTGCTGTACGGGGAGGGAGTTCTACAGTCGTGAGGGGCCCCCATCTCTTGTGCTGTACGGGGAGGGACTTCTACACTCGTGAGGGGCCCCCATCTCTTGTGCTGTACGGGGAGGGAGTTCTACACTCGTGAGGGGCCACCATCTCTTGTGCTGTACGGGGAGGGAGTTCTACACTCGTGAGGGGCCCCCCACCTCTTGTGCTGTACGGGGAGGGAGTTCTGCACTCGTGAGGGGCCCCGCCTCTCGAGGAATTTCTCCTACCATACACTAGTGAGGGCCCCCATCTCCAGAATACTCTCTATCATACACTGGTAGGGCCTCATCTCCCGAACATCCTCTACAATCATACACCTACTCAAACTCCTGTATGCGGTACACTTTCACAGTCTCATAACTCAGCAGTATATTCTTTCTCTCCACCACGCTCGTGCGCACGATAGAAGGTTTTCCCCCGATATACTTTCGAAACAAAATTGTTGCTCAATTTCGTGTTATGTCCTCTGGCTGTTTTACATTTGCATCTTTCGAAGAACCTGTTTACCGTCGACGTCATCGGACTTGAAGAAAAAAGCTTAAAGGCTGTGCTCATGTCGCCCCTTACTCCTCTCTCTTCTGTGACGGAGAAACTTGCGGCCTTTAACCAGTTCCTTAAACAGGGCTCTCTTTCTTTTGGCACCCACCTTCGTTGCTCTCCTCCGGACCTTCTCTATTCTCTCTAATAATCATGGTCTTATATGGAATGTGAAGACCTTGCTAAATATATCCTTATCCAAGTATATACTATAATGATATATCTATAACCGCTGGCAGATAATTCCTCTCCATTTCTCATTCTGTGGCGGCAGGTCAGGCACAATGTCGACCCACAAGCCCCCCCTCACCCACAGAGATCCCTACAGTGTAGATCCCTACAGTGTATTTCCCGCTGCATTCGTACCGAAGCCTCTCCTTCACTGTGTCCCATTCCCATTACCTCGTACTGACTCCGGGGTCAAACCTCGTCGACCGCGTACCGGGCAAACCCAGGAGTGTGTGTGTTAGGTCCCCCCACGCCGCCTTGTGAGTTAACGCAATAGTTCTCATTCTTTACCTCCTCATGACCTTGGCGGCCTTCCCTCTCTCCCTCCATCCCTCTCCCTCACTCATCCTATCAACAGCGGTGTTCCTCAGGGTCCTCTCCTGCAGCACCCGCTCTCTTCCTCTTCCCTACAAGTGATCTTCGCACCAACTTTTCGACCCTACTCCCGCGTGTTGATGACGACACCACTCTGCCTGCACACTTTCACACCCGCTCTCCCCGTTCCTCTTCCTTCTTCCAATACTCTCTCTCTCTCTCTCTCTCTCTCTCTCTCTCTCTCTCTCTCTCTCTCTCTCTCTCTCGAACTGAACACGTTTTCTCTCTTGATTCGGGCTTGTGCAACACCTCGAGAACTGGGGGGGAGCCCCAATGCTTTATCTAAATTTAACGGTCCTGAATAACAATTTTCTCCCTAGACCCCTTTCGTGACACCCACAACCCAACCCTGCGATCAAGCGCACCTACGTTGGGCGTAACCACACCCTCAACTCTAGTCCTGTAAACCCCCCACCTTGAACGTCGCAAAGACTCTCCCCTTCCCCTCCCTCAACGCTAGGAGCGTCGCAACAGCGACCGTAATCATATTTCCTGTGTGTACCCATCTCGTACCCCCTCTACAGGAGGGTTTAATTCGCCCCAGTAATGGAGTAATGCTCAGACATGTGAAGCGGCTCTTCCTCCACCTCTTTACGGACCCAGAGTGGCCGTGATAACTTAGACTTCGCCTGACTCCACACTCCGGACTTAAAATTCTCGCCGCGCCCGGCGCTGGGCTTACACTAAATTAGCTCCCAGTTTTAAGTTTGAGCCTAAAGATGATGGAGGGATATCCTGGCCTAAAATCTTCTTAAAACAACTCGGTTTAATTCAACTTCTGGATGTTCACGCCCCAAGCTTACAGAACATATACATAACCAAACCGGATAAATGAATTTGAAGGCAAGCACGAAAAGTACACAAGGAAATGTGTTTAAACGCATGAAAAATCACTCATTTACACCCCAATATTGATTATTTTCTAATGACGTACATAAGTTATTTAATCATAGTTATTCAAATCATCTCGTCGTCAGAGCTTTCTTATAAAACCAAGCCAACACATCCCGCACTCTGTGTTCGTCCTTATCACTATGTCCTCATCAGTGTGTCACACTGGGTTCCTCGTCGTCTCGTAACCAGCGCTCATAATCGCAACCTCACTTCGCCCACTGTGGAAATGATACATCCACCCACGACCTTGCTGGGCCTGGCACGGTCTGTCCACCATTCACACGGCACGAAGACCTACCTAGGCTGGTCAACCCATTCACGCAACGACCCTACGACCCTGTTACCTTGTTGGCACAGTCGGCCATCATTCTCATGACGTTTAAAACCCGACCCAAGCCGATTGCCCTAAGACTTCCTTCCCCAGGGATGATCAGAGAAGCGGGTGTAGCATTCGGAACCTCACCAGACTGGCGGCAGACACACCCACGACCTCCCAGCATCCCTTCACCACACCCACCCTCCCCCATGCCAACATGGATTTAACCCCCTTTCCCCCACCCCTCTTCAAGTCCGACGGCACGATCCTCCAGCACGTCGGCACGACCCCGCTGGGTACGCCGACGTGACATTTAACCTACAACCCCCTTGAGGGGTCAAGTTAATGACCTCCTCACATGACCAGAGACACACGGGTGGACCTGTCACACCGTAACGAGACGCAAGATGATTCCCCCTCCTCTCTCTCTCTCTCTCCCCGGGGCCAGGCGACCTCCCCCCACGGCAAGAGAGCGAGAAACGAGAGAAGCACATATAATAGGGGGAAATCAGTGTCAGCCTCTGGTGGTGGTGGTGGTGATGAATGGTGGAGGTAGTGGTGGGGGAAGGAGGAGGGCGAGTCGGTGTGTGTGTGTTGGGGTGAGTGTGTGTGTGTGTGTGAGTGTTGGGGAGGATGTTGAAGAGAAGGTAGAGGAGAAGATTACAGATGTGAAACGCGCTACGATAAACCAAGACAAAACTGGGAGAACGTGGCACCAATTGACACAGTAAGAGAGATTAATTGGGGAAAGCGGACCAGGAGAGCTGAAGGTAGTAACACACGGGGCTTGACAGCCGAGCGTTTCCCCCCCTCCCCCCAAAGGTGAGCCCAAAGCGGCAGAGCAGCTGTGACGGGCTGGTACAGCAGACTCTGGCAGCACGTCAGGTTCTGACGAGAGTCATGGACGACCACTGAACTTGACGCATGAGCGAACATCTATTATGTTCTTTTGAAACATTGTACTTAAAAGACTTCATGATACATAACGTCAAACAATTACTTCTTTATAAAGTTGATGATGATAATAATAATAATAATAATAATAATAATAATAATAATAATAATTATAATAATAATAGTAGTAGTAGTAGTAGTAGTAGTAACACCAAAAATAATAATAATAATAAATTTAATAGTAGTAGTAGTAGTAATGACACCAATAATAATAATAATAATGATAATAATAATATTAATAGTAGTAGTAGTAGTAATGACACTAATGATAATAGTAATAATAATAATAATAATAATAATAATAATAATAATAATAATAATAATAATAACAATAATAACAATAGTAGTAGTAGTAGTAGTAGTAGTAGTAGTAGTAGTAGTAATAATAATAATAATAATAATAATAATAATAATAATAATAATAATAATAACATTATCAGTTGCTTGCATCCCATTTTTTCACAACACCTACCATTCATCCCTTCATCACGAACCCCTGGGAAAAATAAATACACAATAACCAAACCCTCTGATCCCTGAGGGTCAGGTCATCATCCCCAAGGGGTCACAGTCCGTCGTGGGTCAAAGAGGTCAAACTGACGCCCGGCTGCAGGCGTCAGCAGTATCCTACCATCAGCACTCAGCAACCTGGCTCTTCCTCCCCTTCCCCACCATACACCCCGGCCAGCCAACACTGACCCCCAACCATCCGCGGTCAACACAGTGGTCCGCCCTGGGAGGCAACAGAGTAAGAGCTGCTCTCTGTCTGTCCGTCTGTTTGTCTGTCTCAACAGAGAGTAAAAGCTGCTGTCTGTCTGTCTGTCTGTCTTAACAGAGATTAAAAGCTGCTGTCTGTCTGTCTGTTTGTCTGTCTCAACAGAGAGTAAAAGCTGCTGTCTGTCTGTCAGTCTCAACAGAGTGAAACCTGCTGTCTGTCTGTCTGTCTCAACAGAGATTGAAAGCTGCTGTCTGTCTGTCTGTCTGTCTGTCAGTCTCAACAGAGTGAAACCTGCTGTCTGTCTGTCTGTCTTAACAGAGAGCAAAAGCTGCTATCTGTCTGTCTGCCTGTCTCAACAGAGAGTAAAAGCTGCTGTCTGTTTGTCTGGTTCAACAGAGTGAAACCTGCTGTCTGTCTGTCTGTCTCAACAGAGAGTGAAACCTGCTGTCTGTCTGTCTGTCTCAACAGAGAGTAAAACCTGCTGTCTGTCTGTCTGTCTTAACCGAGAGTAAAAGTTGATGTGTGTCTATCTGCTGTCTGTCTCAACAGAGAGTAAAAGCTGTCAGTCTGTCTGTCTGTCCGACCAACCAGAGGGGTGGGGGGAAAGCAACAACGGTAACTAAAGAGCGTGTGGTAGTAGTAGTAATAGTAGTAGTAGTAGTAATAGTAGTAGTAGTAGTAATAGTAGTAGTAGTAGTAATAGTAGTAGTAGTAGTAGTAGTAGTAGTAGTAGTAGTAGTAGTAGTAGTAGTAGTAGTTGTAGTAGTAGTAGTAGTAGTAGTAGTAGTAGTAGTAGTAGTAGTAGTAGTAGTAATTCTGGAGATAACAACCATGAACAACTGTCAAATACCACCCGACCTCCACTGTAGCCTCCCTCACCCACGATCACACTAGGCGACGCCGCTCGAGCGCGGCGCCCACCCACCCACCCTCCGCCCCTCTACGCAGGGAGGGAGGGTGGGGAAACGGGGTGTTTCCCCCCTCCCCTCCCCTCCGCTGGAAGTGCGGTGCCGATAATTTCATGGAGGCAACCCGGGCGGTGCCTTGGCCGCAAGTTACCTAAGATGATTACAACAGAGCCTCGTTAGAATCAATCTAATTAGAGGGGGGCGAGATGGGAGGCAGAGAGGAAGGGGGTAGCGAGAGAGGAGAGGATGGGGTGGCAGTTGGAGGGGGAGGGTGAAGAGTGGAGTAAGAGGAAAAGAAACAGACGAGACACAGCTTAAGGGGGCGCAAGACGTGATGAACGGGTCACATGCGAGATAACGAGGGAATAAAGAGAGCGAGAGAAGAAAACGAAAATGTTTAGCACTTAACACTTTTAAAAACAAACTACCATAGCTCCACGTACACTAATACGAACTCCACGTACCCTAATACTAACTCCACGTCCCCTAATACTAACTCCACGTCCCCTAATACTAACTCCACGTCCCCTAATACTAACTCCACGTACCCTAATACTAACTCCACGTACCCTAATACTAACTCCACGTATCCTAATACTAACTCCACGTACCCTAATACTAACTCCACGTCCCCTAATACTAACTCCACGTATCCTAATACTAACTCCACGTACCCTAATACTAACTCCACGTACCCTAATACTAACTCCACGTATCCTAATACTAACTCCACGTACCCTAATACTAACTCCACGTATCCTAATACTAACTCCACGTACCCTAATACTAACTCCACGTCCCCTAATACTAACTCCACGTACCCTAATACTAACCTCACATACCCTAATGCTACCTTCACATACCCTAATACTAACTCCACGTACCCTAATACTAACTCCACGTCCCCTAATACTAACTCCACGTACCCTAATACTAACTCCACGTCCCCTAATACTAACTCCACGTATCCTAATACTAACTCCACGTCCCCTAATACTAACTCCACGTACCCTAATACTAACTCCACGTCCCCTAATACTAACTCCACGTACCCTAATACTAACTCCACGTACCCTAATACTAACTCCACGTCCCCTAATACTAACTCCACGTACCCTAATACTAACTCCACGTCCCCTAATACTAACTCCACGTACCCTAATACTAACTCCACGTACCCTAATACTAACTCCACGTCCCCTAATACTAACTCCACGTACCCTAATACTAACTCCACGTCCCCTAATACTAACTCCACGTCCCCTAATACTAACTCCACGTCCCCTAATACTAACTCCACGTACCCTAATACTAACTCCACGTCCCCTAATACTAACTCCACGTACCCTAATACTAACTCCACGTACCCTAATACTAACTCCACGTCCCCTAATACTAACTCCACGTCCCCTAATACTAACTCCACGTACCCTAATACTAACTCCACGTACCCTAATACTAACTCCACGTACCCTAATACTAACTCCACGTACCCTAATACTAACTCCACGTACCCTAATACTAACTCCACGTACCCTAATACTAACTCCACGTCCCCTAATACTAACTCCACGTACCCTAATACTAACTCCACGTACCCTAATACTAACTCCACGTACCCTAATACTAACTCCACGTACCCTAATACTAACTCCACGTCCCCTAATACTAACTCCACGTACCCTAATACTAACTCCACGTACCCTAATACTAACTCCACGTCCCCTAATACTAACTCCACGTACCCTAATACTAACTCCACGTACCCTAATACTAACTCCACGTCCCCTAATACTAACTCCACGTACCCTAATACTAACTCCACGTATCCTAATACTAACTCCACGTACCCTAATACTAACTCCACGTACCCTAATACTAACTCCACGTACCCTAATACTAACTCCACGTCCCCTAATACTAACTCCACGTATCCTAATACTAACTCCACGTCCCCTAATACTAACTCCACGTACCCTAATACTAACTCCACGTACCCTAATACTAACTCCACGTATCCTAATACTAACTCCACGTACCCTAATACTAACTCCACGTACCCTAATACTAACTCCACGTCCCCTAATACTAACTCCACGTCCCCTAATACTAACTCCACGTACCCTAATACTAACTCCACGTACCCTAATACTAACTCCACGTACCCTAATACTAACTCCACGTATCCTAATACTAACTCCACGTACCCTAATACTAACTCCACGTACCCTAATACTAACTCCACGTACCCTAATACTAACTCCACGTATCCTAATACTAACTCCACGTATCCTAATACTAACTCCACGTATCCTAATACTAACTCCACGTCCCCTAATACTAACTCCACGTATCCTAATACTAACTCCACGTCCCCTAATACTAACTCCACGTATCCTAATACTAACTCCACGTCCCCTAATACTAACTCCACGTATCCTAATACTAACTCCACGTATCCTAATACTAACTCCACGTATCCTAATACTAACTCCACGTATCCTAATACTAACTCCACGTACCCTAATACTAACTCCACGTACCCTAATACTAACTCCACGTACCCTAATACTAACTCCACGTATCCTAATACTAACTCCACGTCCCCTAATACTAACTCCACGTCCCCTAATACTAACTCCACGTACCCTAATACTAACTCCACGTCCCCTAATACTAACTCCACGTACCCTAATACTAACTCCACGTACCCTAATACTAACTCCACGTACCCTAATACTAACTCCACGTACCCTAATACTAACTCCACGTACCCTAATACTAACTCCACGTACCCTAATACTAACTCCACGTACCCTAATACTAACTCCACGTCCCCTAATACTAACTCCACGTACCCTAATACTAACTCCACGTACCCTAATACTAACTCCACGTACCCTAATACTAACTCCACGTCCCCTAATACTAACTCCACGTACCCTAATACTAACTCCACGTCCCCTAATACTAACTCCACGTATCCTAATACTAACTCCACGTACCCTAATACTAACTCCACGTCCCCTAATACTAACTCCACGTATCCTAATACTAACTCCACGTACCCTAATACTAACTCCACGTATCCTAATACTAACTCCACGTATCCTAATACTAACTCCACGTCCCCTAATACTAACTCCACGTATCCTAATACTAACTCCACGTATCCTAATACTAACTCCACGTACCCTAATACTAACTCCACGTCCCCTAATACTAACTCCACGTATCCTAATACTAACTCCACGTCCCCTAATACTAACTCCACGTACCCTAATACTAACTCCACGTCCCCTAATACTAACTCCACGTCCCCTAATACTAACTCCACGTATCCTAATACTAACTCCACGTCCCCTAATACTAACTCCACGTACCCTAATACTAACTCCACGTACCCTAATACTAACTCCACGTACCCTAATACTAACTCCACGTACCCTAATACTAACTCCACGTCCCCTAATACTAACTCCACGTATCCTAATACTAACTCCACGTACCCTAATACTAACTCCACGTATCCTAATACTAACTCCACGTACCCTAATACTAACTCCACGTATCCTAATACTAACTCCACGTACCCTAATACTAACTCCACGTATCCTAATACTAACTCCACGTACCCTAATACTAACTCCACGTCCCCTAATACTAACTCCACGTCCCCTAATACTAACTCCACGTACCCTAATACTAACTCCACGTACCCTAATACTAACTCCACGTACCCTAATACTAACTCCACGTACCCTAATACTAACTCCACGTCCCCTAATACTAACTCCACGTCCCCTAATACTAACTCCACGTACCCTAATACTAACTCCACGTCCCCTAATACTAACTCCACGTACCCTAATACTAACTCCACGTATCCTAATACTAACTCCACGTACCCTAATACTAACTCCACGTATCCTAATACTAACTCCACGTACCCTAATACTAACTCCACGTACCCTAATACTAACTCCACGTACCCTAATACTAACTCCACGTACCCTAATACTAACTCCACGTACCCTAATACTAACTCCACGTACCCTAATACTAACTCCACGTACCCTAATACTAACTCCACGTACCCTAATACTAACTCCACGTACCCTAATACTAACTCCACGTACCCTAATACTAACTCCACGTACCCTAATACTAACTCCACGTACCCTAATACTAACTCCACGTACCCTAATACTAACTCCACGTACCCTAATACTAACTCCACGTACCCTAATACTAACTCCACGTCCCCTAATACTAACTCCACGTATCCTAATACTAACTCCACGTACCCTAATACTAACTCCACGTCCCCTAATACTAACTCCACGTCCCCTAATACTAACTCCACGTACCCTAATACTAACTCCACGTACCCTAATACTAACTCCACGTCCCCTAATACTAACTCCACGTACCCTAATACTAACTCCACGTCCCCTAATACTAACTCCACGTATCCTAATACTAACTCCACGTACCCTAATACTAACTCCACGTCCCCTAATACTAACTCCACGTCCCCTAATACTAACTCCACGTATCCTAATACTAACTCCACGTCCCCTAATACTAACTCCACGTCCCCTAATACTAACTCCACGTACCCTAATACTAACTCCACGTCCCCTAATACTAACTCCACGTCCCCTAATACTAACTCCACGTACCCTAATACTAACTCCACGTCCCCTAATACTAACTCCACGTCCCCTAATACTAACTCCACGTACCCTAATACTAACTCCACGTACCCTAATACTAACTCCACGTCCCCTAATACTAACTCCACGTCCCCTAATACTAACTCCACGTCCCCTAATACTAACTCCACGTCCCCTAATACTAACTCCACGTCCCCTAATACTAACTCCACGTACCCTAATACTAACTCCACGTCCCCTAATACTAACTCCACGTCCCCTAATACTAACTCCACGTACCCTAATACTAACTCCACGTCCCCTAATACTAACTCCACGTCCCCTAATACTAACTCCACGTATCCTAATACTAACTCCACGTACCCTAATACTAACTCCACGTACCCTAATACTAACTCCACGTATCCTAATACTAACTCCACGTCCCCTAATACTAACTCCACGTCCCCTAATACTAACTCCACGTATCCTAATACTAACTCCACGTACCCTAATACTAACTCCACGTCCCCTAATACTAACTCCACGTCCCCTAATACTAACTCCACGTCCCCTAATACTAACTCCACGTCCCCTAATACTAACTCCACGTACCCTAATACTAACTCCACGTCCCCTAATACTAACTCCACGTACCCTAATACTAACTCCACGTACCCTAATACTAACTCCACGTCCCCTAATACTAACTCCACGTACCCTAATACTAACTCCACGTACCCTAATACTAACTCCACGTACCCTAATACTAACTCCACGTACCCTAATACTAACTCCACGTCCCCTAATACTAACTCCACGTCCCCTAATACTAACTCCACGTATCCTAATACTAACTCCACGTCCCCTAATACTAACTCCACGTCCCCTAATACTAACTCCACGTACCCTAATACTAACTCCACGTCCCCTAATACTAACTCCACGTACCCTAATACTAACTCCACGTACCCTAATACTAACTCCACGTACCCTAATACTAACTCCACGTATCCTAATACTAACTCCACGTCCCCTAATACTAACTCCACGTATCCTAATACTAACTCCACGTACCCTAATACTAACTCCACGTACCCTAATACTAACTCCACGTCCCCTAATACTAACTCCACGTATCCTAATACTAACTCCACGTACCCTAATACTAACTCCACGTACCCTAATACTAACTCCACGTATCCTAATACTAACTCCACGTATCCTAATACTAACTCCACGTCCCCTAATACTAACTCCACGTCCCCTAATACTAACTCCACGTATCCTAATACTAACTCCACGTCCCCTAATACTAACTCCACGTACCCTAATACTAACTCCACGTATCCTAATACTAACTCCACGTATCCTAATACTAACTCCACGTCCCCTAATACTAACTCCACGTATCCTAATACTAACTCCACGTACCCTAATACTAACTCCACGTACCCTAATACTAACTCCACGTACCCTAATACTAACTCCACGTACCCTAATACTAACTCCACGTACCCTAATACTAACTCCACGTCCCCTAATACTAACTCCACGTATCCTAATACTAACTCCACGTATCCTAATACTAACTCCACGTACCCTAATACTAACTCCACGTCCCCTAATACTAACTCCACGTATCCTAATACTAACTCCACGTATCCTAATACTAACTCCACGTCCCCTAATACTAACTCCACGTATCCTAATACTAACTCCACGTATCCTAATACTAACTCCACGTCCCCAAACGGTGTGTACCACGGCTTTTACCCCAGCGTTAATAATCTATCTTTTTTTTTCCCCCTTTTACTCGGGTGTTCCTGCACGAGGCTCGGAGGCGTGGGAAGAATGAACTGACGCCGTGTTCAGCCGAACCTGTTTAGGGTAAGGGACGGCCTTTGTTCATATGTCGGAGTGCGTTCATCCATCCCCCTCCCCCCCAACCCCTGGCGGGGCGGTGCGGCCCTTAAGTGCGACTGGGCACGACGAAAGGGGGTCCTTCAAGTATGACTGAGCACGACGGAAGGGGCACCTCAAGTACGACGGTTGCGACGCCCTTAGCACGACGGAAGGGCCCCTTAAGTACGACTGAGCTCGAAGGAAGGTGCCCTTCAAGTACGACGGTTGCGACGCCCTGACCACAACGGAAGGGGCCCTTAAGTACGACTGAGCACGACAGAAGGGGCCCTTCAAGTACGACGGTGCGACCCCTGAGCACGACGGAAGGGGCCCCTAAGTATGACGGTTGCGACGCCCCAAGCACGACGGAAGAGGCCTTTAGCACGACAGTTCGACCTTTGAGCAAGATGATAAGACCTTCTGGGCATAACCTTATGTTTCATGGGTCAGAGCACTGACCAGGCCATCACACCCCGAAGGGGTCATCCCGTCGCACGGGTGCTCAAGGGGGGGGGGGGGGGATCGAACCCTCGTCCTCGTTGAGGATTTAAAACAGACACCAGCACAGCCCCTAGTTGCCTCCATCTGTCTGTCTGCATTCGAACCCTCTAATTAAAACATATGCCGAGAACGTCGGCTTATATAAGAGAGAGAGAGAGAGAGAGAGAGAGAGAGAGAGAGAGAGAGAGAGAGAGAGAGAGAGAGAGAGAGAGAGAGAGAGAGATTAGCTTCTACCAGTATAAAAAGGGTGGGGCAAGAGATATATTTAAAGAGACGAGAGAGAGAGGCAAACACAGGCGCCATTCATCAAATGAGCAACTTCAACTGACGGAGTTGACTCAGTACCTGAGAACCCCCCAACCCCCGAACACCCTCCACTAACCTCCACCCCCCACCCCTTCCCCTTATTTACACAGCAACTCACCGGGCCTGCCCAGACCTCCCTCACCCCCTTCCCCTCACAAAGAGCTATTTACCCTCTCCGTGCAGTTACCCCCGAGTGCCTCCGCATGCTTATTCTCAATTACGTCGGAGGCAATGGTGCTTGAGCTATCATTACACCCGATCCTCACGGAAACAAATTGGGCGTGTTACTCTATGTATGAAGTGTTACGAAACGTCTACACAGGATCGGATTCTATTTCTTTAGTATTTTTTTCTTCTTTTCTTTTTTTTTTTCCATTTCCACTTGTCACGTTGTTGACTGTGACACTCTGATGATGGGGTAAAGGGTCGAGCTAAGATTGTACGCGTTTCTGACAAGCTACTTATGCGGGGAGAGGGAGAATGGATACCACACACACACACACACACACACACCACACACACACACACACACACACGCATCTATTCACTTCTTCATTATACCCCACTTATTCATCTCAATCATACCCCAGCATCATTCACCCCTTCATTATACCCCAGCTTTATTCATCTCAATCATACCCCAGCATTATTCACCTCTTCATTATACCTCAGCGTTATTCATCTCAATCATACCCCAGCATTATTCACCTCTTCATTATACCCCAGCGTTATTCATCTCAATCATACCCCCAGCATTATTCACCTCTTCATTATACCCCAGCGTTATTCATCTCAATCATACCCCAGCATTATTCACCTCTCCATCATACCCCACTTATTCATCGCAATCATACCACAGATTTATTCACTTCTTCATTATACACCAGCGGTACAATGCACCTCTTCATTATACCCTCGTATCATTCACCTCTTCATTATACCCTAGTGTTATTCATCTCTTCATCATGCCCTCGTATCACTCTCTCTCTCTCTCTCTCTCTCTCTCTCTCTCTCTCTCTCTCTCTCTCTCTCTCTCTCATAACCTAGTCTTGTGTGCTCGCTCTCTGCTCTGCACAAGGGCGCACCAGCTTTGCAAAGAAGGGTCAATTCACCTGATCTAGCCTCTCTCCAAACCGTGTATATCCCTTTACGGCCAGACCTCTCCTCCCCTCGCATGCTGCGCGTCGTTTGAACACAAATGGAATTATGTGCTGCTTTCCTCCTCCCCCCTAAAAGAAAAAATGGCTGGGTTTTCTCTCAGCACTGAGAGAGAGAGAGAGAGAGAGAGAGAGAGAGAGGGTAACGGGATGTTAAACAGAGATGGGGGGAAGTATTGGAGGCTGAGAGCGAAGGGGGAGGAGGAGGTAAAGGGTGATGAGGAAGAACTGGGAGGGTACTAGACGCTGAGAGAGTAGGGGAAGTACGGGATGCTGGGAGAAGGGAAGGGAAGGGAAGGAAACTGGACACTGTGGATGGAGGCGACGACAGGTACTGGATAACTGAGAGAAAACGACATTTACGGGGGGGGGGTCTGCACCCAGTTCCGTGGAGTCGCTGATCGCGCGCCCGTCTTCTCAGTCCAGGTGACCCACTCCCATTTACCTCGTCGGGGAAGTGGCCATCATGGTAAGTTCATCAGCGAGAATCGCCACTTCCTTAGTGAAGGGATGGAAGGTTGTGCAAATATCCCACATACGACACCAGCAGTGTGTTTACGGGACGATGAGAATGATCTCACATAAAGTCATTTGATAAAGTAAAAAGGTTTACGTTTAGTGAAGCAAAACGAGCGTAAAAAAAAACGAAGGAAAATCTTTTTTTTAAAAAACTCTGAAAACTAACCGAGATTATGACAGATGGTGACCCAGCAAGACGTGAAGCAGCCACGAGGAAGGCGGAGGTAATGGAGTAGGGCAGACTTGATAGATCAATCCCCTCGATAGACACCTCCACCAGCTCTCTCTCTCTCTCTCTCTCTCTCTCTCTCTCTCTCTCTCTCTCTCTCTCTCTCTCTCTCAAGACGTCCATCTCTCGCACCTAACACACACACGTTAAAAAAATCATGACCACCGCATTGACTGGGGTAATTGCCTATTCAGTTATTAACTCCTCCACCGCGAGAAATACCATCGGATCGTCTGCTATGAAACACGCAGAGAATTGTAACATTAATATTAGTGAAGGTCTAAACATATTGGATAGCTTTATTGGATGCAAAATTTGTAAACAATTCTCCTTCTTGTCCACATAATTAATATTTTATGACAGGCATTACGCCAGACCCGAGCATCACCAACCTAACACCAGCATATCCGGTAACGCTTGTTTACCAATGACGTCTTAGCTACGTCTGTTCCTCGTATATCAACTGACTGTTCTACGTCTTCTATCTCATTCTTATATCTCCCTGCATATATATGTATATATATATATATATATATATATATATATATATATATATATATATATATATTCGCCATTTCCCGCGTTTCCGAGGTAGCGTTAAGAACCGAGGACTGAGCCTTAGAGGGAATATCCTCACTTGGCCCTCTTCTTTTCCTTTTTTTTTTTTGGAAATGAAAAAAAAAATAAAACGGAAGGGGAGGATTCCATCCCCACGCTCCCTCTATATATATATATATATATATATATATATCTTGGCACCGCTCCTGCACCATTCAACGTTACATAAACTTGGACATTCCACATTTCTGTAGACAAAAGACAGGAACATTGCCGCAGTGGGGCACAACCGCCCATTAGCGAAAGGTCAGTGTCGGCAGTGCCACCGTCGCTGATCGACAGTGGCACCTCGAGGCACTCGAGCCACTTATACTTAAGAACAAACAAAAAGTAAATGGCACACTTCGGCTCCTGACATTCTCCGCGAAATGTATAATAGATCGTCTGTCTGTTCTCTTCACATCTGAGAGAGAGAGAGAGAGAGAGAGAGAGAGAGAGAGAGAGAGAGAGAGAGACCGATCACTACCTGGGCGAGGCTCGTCCAACACACAACGGCCTCTGACAAGGAGGGGGGAAAGGGGGGGCCCACTTCACCTCTCATGCCACCCGATGCCAAACTGGAATACTGCGAGAGAGAGAAAAAAAAAACCACCCACATTTCAAGAGCAAGAGACTCTGTTCCAATCTGCCGACGCTGTTCATTCTACGGTTCTCCAGCCACACGAGACCAAAGGGGTGGGAGGGAGAAGGTTTCGAGGCATAAGCGTCAGGTTGCAGCAGTCCGCCAGTACCTGCAACTGCTGCTGTGTGGAGGGAGGAGGAGGAGGAGGAAGAGGAGCAGGAGGAACCGACCACGATAATCGAACTCCCTGGCCGGACCTAACCATCAGCAAGGGGTCCTCGCGTTGCTCTACACCCTCCGTGGCCGCTGTCGCACTTCAGACCGGCCGTGCACAGGCTTTATGACACCCCCCCCCCCCCCCCCCCGGGTAAACTGAACCCATGTTTGTATCAGCAGCTTCACCTCTCTTCCGCATGCAACTTGTACACGGTCTCCTGTTCTCCTTCTTACACGGGGACGTGTATTCTTCGTACCTGAACACGGTT
>NC_092287.1:7717796-7735296 GCF_036320965.1 Panulirus ornatus
AATATGTCGAAAGACAGAGACACGAAAGACAGACAGACAGACGCAAGAGTAACGACGCACACAAAAACAGAATCCAAAAAAAAAAAATCAGTGTAGATCGTTCAGATAACATCGCGTTTGCCCCTGAAGGACTTATTGGATCCTATCAATCGAACAGCGTGTTTGCGATCCCATCAAAAGGATCTCCTTGCTGGGATCCACCTCTGTAGGCGGGCTATCCATGGATCCTACCATTACTGCCTCTTCGTACCAACTGCGGAACGCGCTACACGAGCCACCTCTTTTTATCACTCGCCCATCCTGATAACACTCCATCTAGCCCACCCAATCAACACAACTACCAAGGAGAGTCGGACACAATCTCCACGGGACCAGATTGGGCCCAGCCCCTCACACAGTTCACGGAAACAAAAGTTCCAGAACGTCAGTACAGATGATTTTTCATACTTTTTTCCCCAGGACCTCCGAAGGCCTGGACTATCTAAGAATCGATCTCCCTCTTCCTCTTACAGCAAGGAGGTCTGTCAGCAGCACCCCCAACCCCCGCCCCGCCACGCCTCTTAGGGAGGCAATTCAAACGCCCAGAAAGAAAATATAATGGTGGGGAAGTGCGTGGTTTCCAGCACTATTTCATAAGGACTGGACCCTACGACTTAGGGTCTGGAGCAGAGTGCTTGGGCAGCCTGTCGATGCAGAGTGCTTGGATAAGCTGTCAAAGAGAGTGCTGGGCCAATGTGTCCACATACTTTCCAGCCTCACGTGAAGCATGGATGAGAGTTCGATCTCCTGTGCGCCGGTGAAGCGTTCTCCTGGATGAGAGTTCGATCTCCTGGACGACGGTGAAGCGTTCTCCTGGACGAGGGTTCGATCACCTGAAGGCCGGTAAAGCGCTCTGAACAAGGGTTCGATCACCTGGAGGCCGGTGACGCGTTTTCTCTTGGACGAGGGTTCGATTTCCTGGAGGCCGGTGAAGCGTTCTGAATAAGAGTTTGATCTCCTGGAGGCCGGTGAAGCGTTCTGAATGAGGGTTTGATCTCCTGGAGGCCGGTGACGCGTTCTCTCGGACGAGGGTTCGATCTCCTGGAGGCCGGTGAAGCGTTCTCCTGGAAGGATTCAGTCTCCCCAAGTCGACAATGCTGGTTCGTATCATTTCCCCTGTGTACTACCAGCAGGGGATGCTAAGTGCCTCAGCTATGAAGGCTGGCTTGTGTCCTGGCAAGGGGGTGACGGAGCCTCGGCAGGAGAGTGGGGTACACCTCCGTCAGGGAGCGGAGGAGTTCAAGAAGCGAGCACCAAAGAGTTCCAGCAGTGAGGAGATTCAACCCCCGAGCAAGGAGTGAGTGAAGCCCCCCACCTTCAAGAGGTGGATTATAGCCCCACAAGGGAGGGAGGAGGTGGGAAGGTGAGGTTAGAGCGCCCCCAGCAAGGAGCTTTATTCTGGGGCTTTTGGGGATCCACCGTCACTACGGTGAATAACTTAAAAAAAAAAAGTGATTTACGGCGCGAGAAGCCGGTCCCCTCGAGAACCATCAGTCCTCGGCCGCCCTGCCCCACCCTCCCACACACACACACACACACACATACACACACACTGTGGTAATTAAGGCGAGGGCGAGATCCTACCTCCGAGGATCTTGAGTAGATAAAAGAAATTACCCGAGTGTTGTATGAGGCAGGTCGTCCGTCGAGGGTAATGACCACAAACACGACTGCCATCTGCCTCAAAGGGAGAGGGGGAAGGGAAATGATGTCATTACTAACCCCCCTCCCTGCCGAGTGCCAGGAGTCATTAACCCCCGTCTTAATCACGTTCTGGAGTAGATGAACGCACCAGATGCGTAATAATATAACCGGGCGAGAAGCGTGGGGTGTTGGGGGTCTCTGGATTACTGCTGATCTAACGGGGTAGGTGTGGGGAGGTGGGCGGTGTGGGAGGAGGGGTGGTGAGGGGGAATTTAATGACGGTCGTGTGCAGCCGCGTCCAGAACCTGTTTAGGACGTGCTGGGGTGGCGGCCGGGGGCGAGAGGGCCAGCCACCTGGGACGATAAACCACGGATTACGTTTGCTTACACATTACACACACACACACACACACACCCCGTCCCCTTGAGTGATCCCTCTAACATCTGACTCCACAACACTGCCAACTCCACCCCAATACTGTACTTCGGCCTCACATCTGATCCGAAGCAGAACCACGGTGACTGAGTCCCATCACGGGAGTGTATGGTACGAAGGTGTACCTGCCCACGGCGAGGTGGTGGTGTGTCCAATCATAGTGTCATCATAACGTTATGTCCCACACTATACATACAAGAGGTATTCAATCTTTCTGCTTCACCATTACTCTTGGCTGGCAGGATAAAAAAGGGAAAAGAAATACCTGACATTGTTTCCGTAATGAGAATACTACCGAATAACACACACACACACACACACACACACACACACACACATATGACAAGGCAGGGAGAAATGCACGAGCCTCTCCCGGGGGATTCGAACGAAAGCCACCTCCACGGGATGCAAAGACGATTACCAAGAGGTTACGAAGAGCCTCAGTGAGAGCCTTGCCAACATGCTCCAGCAAACATGGTGGTGCAGATTACGCGGTATAATCCGCTCACACACACACACACACACACACACACAATAAAAGGATTAAACAGAAGGCTTCATGTGAAGAAAACTTTACACAGGGGGAAAGTCGAAGTTAATGGTCCAATGATCTGTGGAACGAACCATCCACGCCAGGCCTCCTGCTGACTGGCCGCCTCCGGTAACCACCATTGTCATGTGCCTCTCCTGGATGGCAAAGGTCGACCACATATCAATACAATCCCTCCCCCTCTAACCCCAAGCCTAGATCAATTCCCTGAACAATTCCACGTATAATTTTCCCCCCCGATCAATTCCCCGGACAATCATCACACCCCCAGAAATACACCCCAGATCAATTTCTCCAGGACAATCCCCCAGTGAATTCCTCCCTGTGCATGAATATGATAAGACCCCCAAAGAATAACTTATTTTTAGGAAACGCTGTAACTTGCTACATGTGTTTCTATATATATATATATATATATATATATATATATATATATATATATATATATATATATATATATATATATTATATATATATATATTATATATATATATATATATATATATATATATATATATATATATATATATATATATATATTATATATATATATATATATATATATATATATATATATATATATATTATATATATATATATATATATATATTATATATATATATATATATATATATATATATATATATATATATATATATATATATATATATATATATGAACAAAGTGCATAGGAACGCGCACCTTCATAGAACATACAAATCTCCAACAGCCAGGATCGAACCCGGGACCCTTGTGCCAAAGGGCATTCGAGTACATAGTATTCGAATAGTTATTTCCTAATAGCCAGGCCCATAGCCTAGCGGTAGCATTCCCGCCTGTGGCACCGGGGTCCCGGGTTCGATCCTGGCTGTCGGAGATTTGTAATATATATATATATATATATATATATATATATATATATATATATATATATATATGATGCCACGACCTTTGACCTGATCCTTAAGGGTTTAGGTTAAAGGTCAAGACCATCACAACCAACGGACGTGTCCGTCGTACCGATGACTTTTATCACCGTCGTGTTCAACGGCACGTACCGTCGTGTTAACGTCACGTACCGTCGTGTTCAACGGCACGTACCGTCGTGTTCAACGGCACGTACCGTCGTGCTCAACGGCACGTACCGTCGTGTTCAACGGCACGTACCGTCGTGTTCAACGGCACGTACCGTCGTGCTCAACGGCACGTACCGTCGTGTTCCATACAGTCGTGCCGTTCTGCTCAAGGGCGTTAGCGTCGTGCTCACGGGGTCGCTCGCACCGTCGTGCTCAGAGGTCGTACCGACGTGCTGCAGGCGTCTACACAAAGCTCCGGTTCTACACCTGCCGACAACGGAAGCCGACGGAGACGCAGACGCACTACGCATTATCGCCGACATGAACGGAAATAGCATAATCGAGAGAGAGAGAGAGAGAGAGAGAGAGAGAGAGAGAGAGAGAGAGAGAGAGAGAGAGAGAATCACTGGCATTGCGGCTTCGGTGCGAACAGTTCCGTTTACTGTCCACATCTCTCTCTCTCTCTCTCTCTCTCTCTCTCTCTCTCTCTCTCTCTCTCTCTCTCTCTCTCTCTCCCAGTATACACACACACACACACAGTTTCCATCCGAGGCGCTTGTGGCCCACCTCTTTTATATTGGTCAACCAGCCAGCGTGGGGCGGAGGAGGAGGTCACAAGTGGCGGGTGGGTGTTCCTAGCGACTCGCTGCTGCCTCTTGCCAGCACCAGACTGGACTCCCCCTCTATTCCCGTCACTCGTGAATGCCCTACCACAGAGATGAAGACAGGAAATCTGATCCCGTTTTTTTTCTTCTTTTTTTCGTCGTGAAGTAACATCCCTGTCGCATGCGTCAAGTCAAAACCGCTATAAAGAGATTAAATAAAAAATGTAGATCAATGCACAGATTAACGGCCTGGTGGGTGAAAGTAACGGATCAACCAACGAATTTCCGATGATCACCAAAAAAGATCTATGACCTCAGCGACCACAACCAGCGGTACACTACGGAAGCCACGAAATGCGGTGAGCGTTCCGTGCTAGCCCAGCAAAAGCTCATCTCACGTACCCGCAGGTAGGTACAAAGGTACTCTATCTATCTATCTATCTGAGTACTTATCTATCCATCCCCACTACGCCAAATTCGCCGTAATCCCTGGGTACACGAGTGAACGCGCGCGCGCCCACACACACAGACACACACACACACCGATGATGATAAAGTGGTGATCACGCGCCTAATTTTCTCTGCCAAATCCTCGGTCATAAATTAATACGTAGAGAGTTATTGACGCTCGCTGCAACCTTTCATCACGTCCGGGCTTTTCAAGCTATGGATGAAAAGAGGCAAAATTTCCCCCCCGACTATACTGAACAATGAGGAATTATACGTCAGCTGAGCTAATTAATAAGTTCTGATGAAAGCCTGAGCTGGGCAGGTGGGGGGCGGTGGTGTGGCACCAGCTTACTGCTCCCGCCTGAAACTGTGGTAATGAATTAATCCATTACGTTCGCCCGGTGGTAAATACCATCCCAGAGTGGCCGTCCGATTGTGTGATACCAGGGCGGTGACCAAGTCCTACGTGGTCGTCTGTGTTGCCTGTTGCCCCTACCCTGTTCTTCTAGGCCAGGTAACTCCCTCCTGGTTGGTGGCAGGTAGGGTCCCGGTCGGGGTCAAGCCAGCATTTCAGTGGCTGTCGAGTCGCACTCCATTCAAGCCAGCACTTCAGTGGCTGTCCAGTCGCACTCCTTGGGCCCAGATGGATGTCGCACTCCTCTCAGCCTCACCCACACGCGCGTTACTGGCTTTCAGTCCACCAAACACACAATCTCTCCGGCTCACACATAACACCTGACAACATGAACCTCACGAGACTCGTTCTACGTGTGTCTTATCCTCTGCGGTGGGCGCTACGCGGTGGCCCTGCCTTTTGGCAAAAGAAAAAAAAATAATCATCGCAAGTAATCGTAGAGATATAAACACTGTTGTACCCATCTCCTTACCCTAACAGTGTATGACCCCCACCCCATTTCCTACTCTTTCATCCCCGCATTTCGACACCCCCCCACACTCTCACACTCAAAGTCTCTTATCCTCCAGGACGACCCCTCTTCTCCTAACCCGTCCACATCTCCTTCAGGAACCCCCCATCCCTCAGCGGGCCGAGACTAGACGAAGACCAACGCACCACACTCTCCGGTAACATCCGCCCAACCGAGCGAGACTCGGTACTCGATCGCAATCACCAATATCCCTCATGCAATATCTATCTATCTATCCATCTATCTACCTATCTATCTATCTATCTATCTATCTATCTATCTATCTACATATATATATATATATATATATATATATATATATATATATATATATATATATATATATATAAAGGGATTCACACGACGTAAAAGATCGAAACTGTCCCATCCCTTTCCTATGCACTGCATCTGAACAACATACTCATTTCCCTAAGCCGAGTGGTGAACAGCCTCCCTCCGCCCACCTGCAGACGTCCGAGTCGTTGCAAGATATTTCTCGCAGACCTTCTCTCCTCCGTTCCTCCCCCTCCCACACCTCTCTCTCTCTCTCTCTCTCTCTCTCTCTCTCTCTCTCTCTCTCTCTCTCTCTCTCTCTCTCGTTGACGACGTCGTGACCTGGATAAGCTTAACCGCAACACGTCGGGCAATACCAACGTACGACCCTCAGTGACGGCCACAACAGTATGAACACGACCCTCTCGGCAAATGGCCTATGATGAGCGACATGAGCTGGACACGACCAGAGGCGCCAACACAAGCACCCACGAACGAACACATGAACACCGCAATACAGAAACACAAACACACACACAGACACACACACACAGACACACACGTTCCATCTTCCCCTCTGAGTCTGGTCGATATATGGGTGCCTGGCGTAAGCTGTTGCGTGCGTATATGTGTGTGTGTGTGTCCACTTATTAATTACGCGAGGGAAGGGGGAGAAGGGGGGGGGAAGGTGACTCGAAGCTGCACCCCAAGCAGGAGCAGGGAAACGATGGACTCTCTAGAGGGCAGAGGTTCTCTCCCGAACGGGACTAAACTCCTCTTCGCTCACTGACGATGGGGCAGCCCCGCTGGAGGTGTCTATGCGCTCGAGGTATAACCAGTTACAGGTGGAGTCCGGTAACACATACACACACACACACACACACACACACACACACACACACACACACACACACACACACAAGGTCAAGAGCGGTATATACAGATGATTAAGAGACTAAAAGCAGTAGGCACCCTCTCTCCCCGTAATAACCCACTGGTAATCCCACAGCAAATTGCCTTCATGACACCATTCCCCCCCGACATATGGTTGGCCAGAGGACGCCAGAAATCAATTAAAAGCCCTATAGTCCACTACCGTCGGCAGTCCCCACCCAGACACCAGGCCAAAGACCAGAGGGGTCGTCACACGTGACTGCACGGGAAATAGGAGGTTGGCAGGCAAAGAAATGACCTACAGACCTTCCCCTCCTTCCCTCCTCCTCCTCCTCTTACACACACACACACACACACACACACACACACACACACACACACACAGGACTAAAGACATGGTAAATATACACAAGGTTGAGAAACAGAGCAACACGTGTAAAAAAAATCCTCTCCCCCATAACACATACAATCTAAGTCTCTCTCTCTCTCTCTCTCTCTCTCTCTCTCTCTCTCTCTCTCTCTCTCTCTCTCACACTCACACACACACACGCACACACACACAGACAGTTCACGCCTTAACATTCACGTCAAGCGAGCCAAATAATTCATCTTGCTTCCATCTCACAAGCTCCTCGTACGGCGACGTTGAGACATACGTAGACCTGCACTGTAATTCTAATTCTAAACGACTCTCGCCCCCGCCAACACAGAGAGCGGCCGGCCGGCCGGGGTCTCGCCAACGCCAGCCAAGCCAAGACCCGTACACACAAGCACCCAGTCAACAATGCTGGTCACCTCATTATATCACAATAGAACGAGACTTGGGACCGACACCACTCGCCAGAAGTGTCTTCCCTCGGAACACACCTCCCTCTCCCTCTCCCTCACACACCTCTCTCTCTCTCTCTCTCTCTCTCTCTCTCTCTCTCTCTCTCTCTCTCTCTCTCTCTCTCTCTCTCTCTCTTCTTTATTCCTCTCCCTCTTTTTGCTCCTTTTTTTTTCTGTATGGTGGAGAGGACAAAGGGAGACGGACCCTCAGACGTAATGAATGTAGAATACAGGACGAACAATGGAGGAGGAGACTCGGCTCTGTCATTGTCTGCCTCCACCCTGACGAACCAATGTCAAAAAGGTGACCCACCCTCCCTCTTAACGTGTGTGTGTGTGTGTGTGTGTGTGTGTGTGTGTGTGTGTGTGTGTGTTTTAAGGGTGGAAAATTATATTGTAAGATTTCTCCCAGACAATGTCTGCGTCTGTCTAATGCCTGACAACACGTCCCCGTTAACGACGTAACAAGAGTGTAGCTGGTGCGCTTGAGAGGGGGGGGGGGGGGGGGTCGGACACAAAAGTCTCAGGCGGTGTGATGGTCCCACCAAGAATTTTGGGACAATATATCTTTCATCTTTTATTCCTTTTTTTTTTTTACGTCCAATGCTCCATCATCAGTCATGGGGAAGGTTCCATCATTATTCAGTGAGAAGGTTCCATCATTATTCATTGAGAAGGCATCATTCAATCCCAGGCCTAGGATAAATGAGTATGTAAAAAAAAAAAAAAAAAAGGAAACATGAAGTGGCAAACTCGCTTTTTAACAAAAGGGTCGGGTCATTCGCGGGGTAAAGGAACGAGCTCCAGAGCTCAGCGGTGGAGGGAAAGAAACAGACATCATAACCGCCTCGCTCTTCTTTCTCTTTCCTTACCAGTACCGTCATCTTTAGATAAGGCTAGCCAGACGTGACCCGGCTGCAACAGCAGCACCAGCACCACCTCCGCCTCCTCCCTCCTCTCCATCATAAATCCTGTGGAAACGGCTAACAATCTCCCTCAAGAGCCCAGATCGAGGCGAGTTGTGAGAAGGAGGAGGAGGAGGAGGGTCGGGTCGAGTGGGTCGGGTCGGGGTCCATCAGGATGATGCCGTCCTAGGATCAAGTGGATGAAGGCAGCAGCCCTCCTCCCTCCCTCCTCCTCCTCAGATCCTGGCTGAGCGAGGGTCCCGCGGGACGTCCCATTTGAATGATGAAACACTGACGACTTCTGCGACGACGGGGGTGAAGGAGGAGGAGGAGGAGGAGGAGGAGGAGGAGGAGGAGGAGGAGGAGGAGGAGCTCCCCCACCCCCCCCCCAAGTGTACGACTGGAAAAACATTTTTTCTTCAGTACCTTCCGTTTTCTTATCGATGATATTTTTTTTTGACCAATTTTTTCTCCTCTCTCTCTCTCTCTCTCTCTCTCTCTCTCTCTCTCTCTCTCTCTCTCTCTCTCTCTCTCTCTCAGAAATCAGATCATCTTTTTCTTCTCTTCATATCAACACAGTTTTTGTCTACCAGGGTCGACCTAGAGATGTGTGGAACGTTAGGAGGGCCAAGGCGGGGCGCCGGGAGGGCCAAGTGGGGCGCTGGGAGGTGACCAAGTGAAGCGTCGACCCAGTTCAGTATAGCTTTGACCCAGTGGCAAGAAGCACCGGCACGGGGGCGCGAGATCTGGTCCTGTGCGAGGCCAGGTGACCTCGAGAACCTCACGAGATGAGTCCAGGACGGCAGGATGCCCTTGGGTACCGAGGCGACCTGCTTGCCTGGTAGACGGACCTGGATCTACGAGCAGACCTGGGAGGTGGCCTTAAAGGTCTGTTGAGAAGACCCGAGTCTCGAACGTCTGGGAGACGCCCCGGGTCTGTGAGCAGACCGGGGGGTGTCAGTCTGTGCGGTAGATGACCCAAGGTCTGTTAAAAATGACCCTGTTAAAGATGACTCGAGTCTGTGAGCTGGTCAGATCCAGCCAGACAAAATCCCAGGGAGGGGTCTGTCTGGGAGACGGTTCGGCCCAGCGACGTGTGGGCCAAAGAATGGTCCAACAACTACGGTATATTTCTGCAGACGAAAACAGTAAAACGTTCAAATAAACCTGGACGAAGGTCGGCGACCGTGTGACGCATTCACGCCCGAAGCAAAATCTTTTCTTAAAAAGTTGCCTGGTAAAGCCTCCCTCCCGAAAAAAAAAAATAATAAAAGTTTGCGTAACGATCTTCAAACCACAAGAGATATTCTAACAATCTCCGAGACCTGGGGGCGTGGAAGAGCTGTTCCCTCCTCCCTGTTTCATGCCAAGAACAACCCTCCCCCCCAACACACGAGGTGAGGATGGGAGTCTTCGACGGCTTTCCAGATTACCCTCACCTCTCTCTCTCTCTCTCTCTCTCTCTCTCTCTCTCTCTCTCTCTCTCTCTCTCTCTCTCTCTCTCTCTCTCTAACCCATTTGCCCTCCCAGTTCAATGAATTAATATAGTTTAATTACCACCTTCCGTACTTCACCATTCCTTACTCTTCCTGCATTACCACCGTGGCAGTCCATCCACACACTGTCCGCCTCTTCTTCTCAAACTCCCGCTTCTTCTCTCTCTCTCTCTCTCTCTCTCTCTCTCTCTCTCTCTCTCTCTCTCTCTCTGTTCACTAGAGATACCAGCCCAGCGGTTCCGGGGCGACCCAAAACGCCCATCTTTCGCTGGGGCAATGGCGACAGCGACCACCTGAGGACGGGCATGCGCAGTGAAAAGGTGAGTAATCAGAGAGAGAGAGAGAGAGAGAGAGAGAGAGAGAGAGAGGTGGGTAACGCCCCGAAGGCGGCGTGAGAGGCCTCACACACACACAATGACTTTCTTGCGGACAAAGCTTAAGACAAAAGAGGTTACAAGAGAAAAAGAGGGGGAGAGCTGAGCTGGGGAAGCCCGCTGGCATAACAGATGGACTGTCACCTCTCGTCTCCATCAAGCGCCATAGACTGTGGTGACACTCCAGCCACCAGTGCCAAGCCATCGTGACACTCCAGCCACCGATGCCAACCCCCGTGACACTCCAGCCACCAGTGCCAACCCCCGTGACACTCCAGCCACCAGTGCCAAGCCCCGTGACACTCCAGCCACCAGTACCAGCCCCCGTGACACTCCAGCCACCAGTGCCAAGCCCCGTGACACTCCAGCCACCAGTGCCAAGCCCCGTGACACTCCAGCCACCAGTACCAGCCCCCGTGGCACTCCAGCCACCAGTGCCAAGCCCCGTGGCACTCCAGCCACCAGTGCCAAGCCCCGTGACACTCCAGCCACCAGTGCCAAGCCCCGTGACACTCCAGCCACCAGTGCCAAGCCCCGTGACACTCCAGCAACCAGTGCCAAGCCCCGTGACACTCCAGCCACCAGTGCCAAGCCCCGTGACACTCCAGCCACCAGTGCCAAGCCCCGTGGCACTCCAGCCACCAGTACCAACCCCCGTGACACTCCAGCCACCAGTACCAGCCCCCGTGACACTCCAGCCACCAGTGCCAAGCCTCGTGACACTCCAGCCACCAGTGCCAAGCCCCGTGACACTCCAGCCACCAGTACCAACCCCCGTGACACTCCAGCCACCAGTACCAGCCCCCGTGGCACTCCAGCCACCAGTGCCAACCCCCGTGGCACTCCAGCCACCAGTGCCAACCCCCGTGACACTCCAGCCACCAGATCTCAGGAGTAGCAAGGCACTTATGGGAGAGGAACATCGACAGTGTACCTCAACATGTTATTCATGGCTCTATACACTCACCTCCTCACCTCTTACCTCCCAGAGTACACGTCATCTTCACCAGACTCGACCATCAGGAAGTGGTAGTGATGAGGGGAGTCCCCCACAGACGCGTTCTCCGATGACGTGAACCCGTCGCGATGCAAGCTCGCTTTCGCGCGACCTGCCTCAGATCACTCGCAATTCATAACATTTGCCTAACGTATAAATCGGGTATACAATATTCCTCGTCGGAAGTGAGGTAAAAAAAGAAAAAATACATATAGCAACTTACCTAGAGACCTGCTCCTGGTGGAGTATGGAAACCTTGGGGAATGGCCCCTCCACACACACACAGACACACCCACCTACCTGTAGGGAGAGAGAGGAATGTGTCATTTCTCGTCCACATCGTCAAAGATTATGACCAGACATCACTAGGGGTGTAAGTGTAACCCGCTCCAGGGCCCGGTGTGTGTGTGTGTGTGTGTGTGTGTATTCATACACACACAAGAGATGTTGCATATATATGTATGCACACACACACACACACACACATATATATATATATATATATATATATATATATATATATATATATATATATATATATATATATATACATATATATACACACACACAACACGAGGATAAAAGACGGGACAACACGAGTGTAAGACTCTCATCCCAAAACACACACACACACACACACACACACACACACACACACACACACACATTCAATTACCATTCGCGCAGTCACATAACTGATAACACCGCACTGACACAGGTGGACCCCCCCCACCTCCTCTCCCCCCTAAACCAAAAAAAAAAAATGTGACGCGTCCTGTCCTCCGGGGCATAATCCCCAAATCCAACACGAAAGTTATGTCCGATTACAAAACACACACGGCGGGACAGCGCCGCACTGGGACGCGTGTCAAAGCGTATGAATAACCCATCGCCATCACGCCATCACGCTCCACCTCAGCACACCACATGAAAAACGACGCATTTCCTATGAAAAAAAAAAAAGAAAATAAACTCACTCGCTCTATTTTCTTTTTCTTTTTCTTTCTTTTTTTCTTCCCCCCTTTTTTTTTTTTGCCGTGTCGAGGGTGGGGCGAGGGGACAGAGTTGTTAAAATGGGACGACTTTATAAACGTACGTCGTTGCACACGTCAGAGGGACCAACCGTCAACTGCGGGGGGAGAGAGAGAGAGAGAGAGAGAGAGAGAGAGAGAGAGAGAGAGAGAGAGAGAGAGAGAGAGAGAGAGAGAGAGAGAGAGAGAGAGAGAGAATCATTCCATTTCTCTCCGGCCGGCGTGACGGTACAGGCCTTGTGCCAAGACGGTACAGTCCTGCATCTCGACGGTACGGCCCTTGAGCACGACGGTACATCACCTTGAGCACGACGGTACATCGCCTTGAGCACGACGGCACATCACCTTGAGCACGACGGTACATCACCTCGAGCACGACGGTACATCACCTCGAGCACGACGGTACATCGCCTTGAGCACGACGGTACATCACCTTGAGCACGACGGTACATCGCCTTGAGCACGACGGTACATCACCTTGAGCACGACGGTACATCACCTTGAGCACATTCCTCCGGGACAACCGGTCATCACAGCGGTTACGACACGACCCGACCCTTGAAGCGCGACCCTTACTGGGCATTGTGGGCTGGCGGTGATGGGGAAACCGGACCTTCTTACCGGTCCGGGTCAGAGGTCAGGTCAACCTACCCGATGAGGCACAAATGCTCCCGGGTCAACACTTGATTGAGATCTTGTCTATTGCCACCATCCATCCATCACCGGCTTGTTCACTGTGCACCCACGACCTCATCCTGCGAGCGGTAGCGCCAAAGGATTACCGAGGCTGAAGAAATCCTCCACCTCGACGTGCCTCTAGTGTCGACCGTTCCAGCCTCCAACGCAGGAAGATCGACGTTCGCCCGGCTTAATGAGGCCAGGGGTGGGGAAAATAGTGTTACGAGACTTGTGCATGTAAGATGGATTATCCCGCCTTTCTTCTGTACCCAAATCGACATTGTTAAGAACTTTAGGTCCGGGAGAGAAGATTGTACGGAGACATGCTGGAAGGGACCATAACAACCAGGTTTTAACGACGGAGACAAGGCCCTTCTTGTAAGGGAGGTGGCCCTGGAGTAGGGCAGGGAGAGGCGAGCGAGAGTCTGTCAAGTGTTCATCTTATGCAAGTCTTGCCCCTGCCTGGGCCAGACACAGCCACCCGGGCATCATCATTACTCCTCGCCGGTCTTTAATCCACGTCAACAAACATGGTGAAGGACCGCAAGATTAAAAGTTTGTCTGGCACCATTTTGACAAGAGAGGCCAAGCCAGGCCAGACTGCTGCTGCTGCCGTTCAGGTGGTGGTAGTGTTGTGGCTAACCTGAACTGAACGTTGAAGTCAACATCCCAGAAGAACTGAGGTCTTGCTCTGTACTCTTGTATGCAAGGATGAGACGTGTTCATCACAACAAAAAAAATGACATTCTTTTTTTTTAATTTTGAAAGTTTATAGGCATTTCTAGCCTAACGGGGTCAAACGTATTTCTATACGAGGTCGTTTCTGGAGGGCTACTTCCGGTAGTACCTCAGTGTCAAGTAGATGGTGCTTCGGGGAGTATAATGAAGTGGTCTTCAAGTTAGACGATTCCTGTGGTAGAGGGTCTGAGGACGGCAGTCTTCCGCGTCAGAACAAGACAGTTGTAAAGAGACAAGACCAAACTGGTCTGTTATAACGACTGTGGGGTTCCTAACATTGATGTCACGGTCATGTTGAACATGTGTACACTTCTGTCAGTGAATGACGGAGTTAAAAAGCCATCAGAGACGAGACAGGGAAAGTCATGAGACGTCTCGGTGAAAGCCATGAGATGTTTAAGGAAGAGATAAAGGAAACCCATTTTCCTTTTTTTTTTGAGTCATTAAACGTTAACTCGATTCAGTTTCTTCCTCCCCGCACGGAAAGTCTGTCCAAATCAGAGTTTACGGAAGCCTTTTGCAACGAGGCCTGACGTACATATACCGTGAGGAGATGGAGCGAGCTGGAAGGATGCAGAGCAGAACTGTGCCGGGTCATGAGTCGTCAGCATGCGAGTGAATGAGGCAGAAGAAGATCCAACTTCGAGTTGGACCAGTTTTCAAGCAACTCACTCATTTTTTTTTCTTTTATCAAAGTTGCGAACCAAGCAGTCGGTGAGGTCAAAGATCATTCACCGATGGGAAGGTGTTGGGGGGGTCAAGTAAGGTCATAAGGACCGTGCGTGGGGGAGGAGGTCAGGTGGACGCGGTCAGAGTTCCGTGATGGGGTGACCTCGTGCGCGGGTCGATGTGTCCACATGATTTCCCATTTGATATAATGACGTCGAGAATTCAGACGGCAAGAAAATGCTATGCAGGCTGTGTGTGTGTGTGTGTGTGTGTGTGTGTGTGTGTGTGTGTGTGTGTTGCTATTCCCCCACCCCATCCACCCTTGGAGCAGCCAGCACCCAGAAGACACCACGAGGAAATGTTTATAGACGGGCTGTATATATGTGAGAGAGAGAGAGAGGAGAGAGAGAGAGAGAGAGAGAGAGAGAGAGAGAGAGAGAGAGAGAGAGAGAGAGAGAGAGAGAGAGAGAGAGAGAGAGAGAGAGAGAGAGATTCAGGTGAAAGTTTATGTGAATTTTGTAATCGCATCGTTGTGTTTGCCCAGGGGGTAGGGAGGGAGGGAGGGAGGGTGGGACACAACTTCACGCTTAGCCCGACCCTGTGGCTTGTGAAATATGTATATGTGTCCTCCCTGACTGCTGGGTTAATATCAGTGGCGCAAAGATCCTGTGCCTGGATCACACCCCAACTGTTTGGCGCTCCATGACTCGGCTTACGTCTACGTTGTGACGAGAACAAAGAATGTCTGTTGTGTGTCTGTTTCCAGGCAGAATGGGCGCTGTGGATACATGCAAAGTGTAGTCTTAAGATCTTGACTATATCAATCGTGTATGTATACTGGTAATGTAAAAGCCTAAAGTGTAGAAATTAGAAGGATAGGATATCATCTAATGCATCTTGCCTGTGTGTGTGTGTGTGTGTGTGTGTGTGTGTGTGTGTGTGTGTGTGTGTCTGTGTGTGTGTGTTGTACCATCAAGTTTTCGAAGGGTCAAACTCAACAGTATGCCAACCAGTCAGTCATTTAAACTGGCACGAAAAAAGTAACGGGACTGGAAGGACTGGAAACAACAGACTGGAAGGACTGGAAACGAGAGACTGGAAGGACTGGAAACGAAAGACTGGAAGGACTGGAAACGAAAGACTGGAAGGACTGGAAGCGAGAGACTGGAAGGAGTGGAAGCGAGAGGCTGGAAGTAATGGAAGCAACAGAATGGAAAGACTGGAAGCGAGAGGCTGGAAGGACTGGAAACGAAAGACTGGAAGGACTGGAAGCGAGAGACTGGAGGGACTGAAAGCAAGCGACTGGAAGCAAGGGACTGGAGGCAAGAGACTGGAAGGATTGGAAATAAGAGACTGGAAGAACTGGAAGCGAGGGACTGGAAGGACTGGAAGCAAGAGACTGGAAGGAATGGAAGCGAGAGACTGGAAAGACTGGAAGCAAGAGACTGGAAGGACTGGAAGCGAAACAAGACATCGTAAGCAATTTTTCTCGAACTCTTTAAGACTCATTCTCGAAGGTTAGTGACCGTGAGTGAAAGCCATAGAGCCACAGACCGCAGCGCCCTGAAGGAGACAGTGCTATGCCACATTCATCACAGAGAGACACACTAACAACGCCAAAGTCAGTTACGAAGGTCGAGTGTCACGCAACAGCATCCAGGGTTTGGGTACATCTTGACATCGAAACATACCATTATCTTGCAGCGTCAGTAAGACTTATCATGGCCGATATATGGGCCTGGGCGTCCACAGGAACTATCTATCCATCTATCTATCCATCCATCTATCTATCTATCTATCTACAGGGTCGGACAGTCTGCCAGTTCGAAGACAGAAACTGGCGACTTCTATTGGAGTATATTCTAATAACAGTCGTCAATTAATGGCGTGTCAATTTCACATGCAGAGCGAAAAAATGACTTTAAAAAACAATGTCTATGAGTTTATCCTGAATGAATGCAAGAGGAAGATCATGTTTCTCATTGTATTTACTTCTATTACATATACTTCTCTTTTCGCATGAAATCTAGGATGGGGGTCGAAACCGCTCCCTCCCCGCCGGCTCCAGACATCCAGGCCCAGCCGGTCCAGTCAGCTTTTTAGGTCAGCCCGGCGCACCCCCAACACACACACACACACACACACATACATCACGTCGTCGTCGGCCCCCTAGCGGGGAAACACCAGCACTAACCTCCTTCCTTGGTGGCTACGTGCTTAAATTCCGAATCAAAAGCGTGTTTCAACTCGTCCCACCCAAAGAATATATATATATATAACCCCTTACCCAAATCTACCACAGAAAATGGACAATGATTCCTCCATTACCCAAGGTTTGGCAAAGCGTGGGGGGAAACATGAACCAAGAGAGGCAGGCTCGTCAAAAAGTCGAATTCTTAACAATTTCCAATGGAATGAAAAAAAAAGGTATTTGAGACAAACCAGATATACAAAAAAAAAAAAAAAAAAAAAATAATCTTGTAAGCTGAGCTGATAGCATTTCACATCGGCTCAGAGGGAGAAGGAATTAACGCTGAGTTTAAGCTGAGCTGATAGCATGTCATCTCAGCTCAAAGGGAGATGGAATTTACTCTAAGCGTTCACAAGCGCTGGGAGGAGGTGGTGGTGAGAATGGACAGAGGTGGGACGAAGGACAGCATAGCATTTACCAGATCAACAATCACGAACTTTTTTCTAACAATTTAAATCGTTGCATCTCTCTCTCTCTCTCTCTCTCTCTCTCTCTCTCTCTCTCTCTCTCTCTCTCTCTCTCTCTCTCTGGCAAAAAAGGCACCTAAGTTATTCATAACTGGGAATTCTTCGACAGCTTAAAATCCCTCGAAGACAACGATTTTAAAATAAACCCCTTCCCGCACGACGGCGTCGTCACC
>NC_092287.1:7740296-7780296 GCF_036320965.1 Panulirus ornatus
TGACGCGGAAGACTGCCGTCCTCAGACCCTCTACCACAGGAATCGTCTAACTTGAAGACCACTTCATTATACTCCCCGAAGCACCATCTACTTGACAATGAGGTACTACCGGAAGTAGTCCTCCAGAAACGACCTCGTATGGAAATGCGTTTGACCCCGTTAGGCTAGAAATGCCTATAAACTTTTCAAAATAAAAAAAAAAGTCATTTTTTTTTTTTGTTGTGATGAACACGTCTCATCCTTGCATACAAGAGTACAGAGCAAGACCTCAGTTCTTCTGGGATGTTGACTTCAACGTTCAGTTCAGGTTAGTCACAACACCACCACCACCTGAACGGCAGCAGCAGCAGTCTGGCCTGGCTGGCCTCTCTTGTCAAAATGGTGCCAGACAAACTTTTAATCTTGCGGTCCTTCACCATGTTTGTTGACGTGGATTAAAGACCGGCGAGGAGTAATGATGATGCCCGGGTGGCTGTGTCTGGCCCAGGCAGGGGCAAGACTTGCATAAGATGAACACTTGACACACTCTCGCTCGCCTCTCCCTACCCTACTCCAGGGCCCCTTCCCTTACAAGAAGGGCCTTGTCTCCGTCGTTAAAACCTGGTTGTTATGGTCCCTTCCAGCATGTCTCCGTGCAATCTTCTCTCCCGGACCTAAAGTTCTTAACAATGTCGATTTGGGTACAGAAGAAAGGCGGGATAATCCATCTTACATGCACAAGTCTCGTAACACTATTTTCCCTCCCACACAAAGAGTTCCACCGACCGAAACGAACGTCGATCTTCTAGCGTTGGAGAAGGGGACGTTCGACCCTGCAGACCCCGACCCCGACCGAGGGAGCCAGACTTTTGGCCCGCGCATTAAGGAGAATTTCTTGAGACAGTGAGAATGCCAGAGGGCTGGAGTCCCGAGTGAGGGACAATTTGCCTGGGACGTGACAGCTAGGAAATACAACTGTACTGCGGGACACACCCCCTCCACCTACCCCACCAACAGCGAGGGGAGGGGAGGCCGCGGACAACCCCACACCACACCAGCAGACTTGTCCTTATTGCGCTGCCTGGAAGACCTTGCGAGAACTTACCCCCTTCTGGTATGATTGGAGACCTTAACCCTACTAGTCCACCTGGAGACCTCCTCCTCACCATTTGCTTGGAGATGCTTATACTCCTCCCCCTTCCGCACAAGTCTGCCAGATGGAGTGATGTCTGGAAGCATTCCCCCGCCTTGATCTGGCTGCCTGGAGATCCACGAAGTAGCGATCATGGATCGTGTTATGCATGTGAGTCTGCATTCCGACCCCCGCGGCTCGGTCTGCCGCACAAACTCCACCTCGAGCGCCCTCTCTACAGGGCTGTTTTGATGCTGCAACTCCACATCTGCTACGCGGCGTGGCGTCTGACTAGTCTGGTGCACTTTTTTGAGGAGGTTCAAAACGTCTCCAAGCCGTGTTCCTCACATTTCTTGCTCGCAGCGGACTGGACAGCCATAGACCTCTGACAATTTATCCAATTCGTTTTCGTAATGTTTACCTAAAGGCTTTCTCAGCTTTGTCAGTCGGTATGGCCACGACAAGAGAGAGAGAGAGAGAGGGAGGCAGGTTCGCGGCCTCCCAGTAAACGTAAGCGGGTCTTGTCGTCCATAACGAGGAGCTCAGAATCGCACTGGAGAGCCACGGTAAAAACTTCTTACGAAACATTTAAGACATAAACTTTGCCCGGGTCGGATTCCCTCCCACCCCATTAGGTTCTCGAGGCTCGCGACTGACCCCGAGTCAAGTCACTCACTCACTCACTCCGCTGACGCGAGAAATCTGTTTTCCAACTCTTCAAAATAACGTTTGAATCACGGAGTCTCTCTCTCTCTCTCTCTCTCTCTCTCTCTCTCTCTCTCTCTCTCTCTCTCTCTCTCTCTCTCCCACCCTCGGGACCAAGGATAAACGGGTACTGGCTGAGCCGCTCAGTCGCTACGTCGAAGTCGCGATAGGCGACGAGGGACCATCCGAAACCATTCGCGCAGTACGGGACAAGTCTGCTTAGTAAACTGTGCTCCCGAATCGATTGTGTGCTAACCTACCTACCTACCTACTTCCCCTCAGTCCTCTCCTGGGAGGGTAATCCCCTCGCCCTGCCAGCAGCGGAAGGAGTGGGGCAGCCCTTGTTAAAGATGAAGGGAACTGAACAACAGCGGGGTAGACTGAGAGAGATTAGCTTCATACGTTATAAGGAGAGAGACTTTTATTTTTTTCTTTTAATTATGATTATGATACAGACTGGAGACTAAAAATACGTCGAACAATACGTAACTTGAGGAGCAACTATGACCACTGCCAACAGAGATTGTCCTGCTGGAGACGTGACTAACACACACACACACACACACACACACACACAACACACACACACACACGCACACAAAGCCTGGGTACACACGACCTCCTATAAATGCAAGCAATCTATGAATCATGTTGCCTGTGTTTATTCTTTTCAGACCAGACATGATTAAAAAAGAAAAATTATCTGTTACTGTAATTGTAGCATCAATTTTACATGCTGTTTGAGGAAATTGCCAGTAAAATGTTGGGGATGTGAGCAATTACAGTTCCTGACCTTAAGGCAGTCGGTCCACAGTCAGCCCAGCTGTTCATCCACCCATAGGGGTTGGTCGACAAAATGGGGACCTGGCTCAGGCTACGGTATATATATATATATATATATATATATATATATATATATATATATATATATATATAGAGAGAGAGAGAGAGAGAGAGAGAGAGAGAGAGAGAGCGTTAATGGGATGGCCTCGATCAGGGCCTTAGCTGCCTTGTACCGTCTCAGCATAAAAAAAAAAAAATCCCCAAACTTGTGCCAATGACCTCAAACGTGAGAGAGAGAGAGAGAGAGAGAGAGAGAGAGAGAGAGAGAGAGAGAGAGAGAGAGAGAGAGAGAGAGAGAGAGCAGTCGGATATATCCGGTTTCCAGGGAGAGGAGGATTACCTGCAACTCTGACGGATGCTGGGGATTCCGTGACATAGCCAGATAGATTCTGATAAAAGACCAGGACGCCCAGGCGGAATAAGTGATAGCCAGGAAATGTAAAACTCCCCCACCATGTACTGCGTCGGGCCGCGCCAGACTCATCCCTCCCCAACAGAGGGGGGGGGGGGGGATTTGGGAGGGAGGAGGGGGGGAATGGTGTCTTCAACTCTCCGCCACGTACTTCGTCGGCCGCGCCAGAGGGAGCACGTCAGTGTCGCAGTAGAGGAACCGGGTCTAGTACCAGCGGCTCCAGCTCGTAAAGCTCAAGGCGCCTGGGATGAGTGTTATTGTTGCACAGGAAGGACGGACAACTGGAAGCCCGATGGTCCTTTGAAGAGGTACCCTACTGGAGGAAAGTACATGGGAAGGAGGAGACCTTATCAACAGGAGGCCTGATGGTCCATCGGGAGGTTAGGTGCTGGAGGACAGTACATGGGAAGGACAGATGACAGGAGACCTGATGGTCCATGACCAGGTTATCTGCTGGAGGACAGTACATGGAAAGGACAGATAACAGGAGACCTGATGGTCCATGACCAGGTTATCTGCTGGAGGACGGTACATGGGAAGGACAGATAACAGGAGACCTGATGGTCCATGACCAGGTTATCTGCCGGAGGACAGTACATGGGAAGGACAGATAACACAAGACCTGATGGTCTATGACCTGGTTATCTGCCGGAGGACAGTACATGGGAAGGACAGATAACACAAGACCTGATGGTCTATGTGGTTATCTGCCGGAGGACAGTACATGGGAAGGACAGATAACAGAAGACCTGATGGTCTATGACCTGGTTATCGGCTGGACGACGGCACACGGGAAGAACAGATAACAGGAGACCTGACGGTCTATAATAACATTTTCTCCTGGAGGGCAGTACATGGGGGTTCGAAACCACTTTCGACGAGCACCCCCATTGATCTCGTGAGTGTGCCAAGTCCTCCTCGTCCGGTCCGCCGACACGTCCTCGACCAAGTCCACCCCCCCCCCCCCCCATTAATTACGTACAGCAAGGGAGGGAGGTGGGAGGAAGTAGGTGGGGAGGTAGGTGCTGTTGGAAGCAGAAGCTCTGCCGTCCAAGATGACAAACGTTCGAACTGGAGTAGGGAAGAGAGTCCTCCTCCAGTCCAAGGGTATTTACGAGGCGTCCCACTTCTACCACTTACACTTGGAGAGAGAGAGAGAGAGAGAGAGAGAGAGAGAGAGAGAGAGAGAGAGAGAGAGAGAGAGAGAGAGAGAGAATATCCCCACACAACATATCAAATGGGGGGGGGGGGGGGGAATGGCGACCGAGACACTAACGAGCGAAAAATAAGGGGGGAGGAGGGGGGGGGGGGCGGAACGAGCGACAGCGACCGCGGAAATAATGAGACGTGGGAGAAGGCGTTGACGGCTGAAGAATGGGCCAGTGCGCAGCCATTACCAGGTACCTCGCTGGCCGGACTGGACTGGACCGCTTGAGGGAACCCCGCCGCCGCCCGCTTACACAGGAGACCCGGCACGCTTAGGGCACCAGCCTCCTGAGTGTGTCTTCCCTCCTAAACAGCGCCTGCTAACTTCCCCTGCCTAACTATAGCCTCCTGGGACGCCTCCTCTACCTCTACCTACCATACCCTACTGAGGAGCCTTCCTCACTCAACCATACCGTCCTAGGCTAACCCCACTGCCCAAGCCCTCCACATGCGACTCCTCACCCACCCAAGCCCTACCTCCACATGCGACTCCTCACCCACCCAAGCCCTACCTCCACATGCGACTCCTCACCCACCCAAGCCCTACCTCCACATGCGACTCCTCACCCACCCAAGCCCTCCATCCACATGCGACTCCTCACCCACCCAAGCCCTCCATCCACATGCGACTCCTCACCCACCCAAGCCCTACCTCCACATGCGACTCCTCACCCACCCAAGCCCTACCTCCACATGCGACTCCTCACCCACCCAAGCCCACCCTCCACATGCGACTCCTCACCTACCCAAGCCCTCCATCCACATGCGACTCCTCACCCACCCAAGCCCTACCTCCACATGCGACTCCTCACCCACCCAAGCCCTCCTCCACATGTGACTCCTCACCCACCTAAGCCCTCCACCCACATGCAACTCCTCACCCACCCAAGCCCTCCCTCCACATGTGACTCCTCACCCACCCAAGCCCTCCCTCCACATGTGACTCCTCACCCACCCAAGCCCTCCCTCCACATGTGACTCCTCACCCGACATCAACCCTGTCCCTCTCTCCCGGCATCATTACCAAGTCCGCATCACCATCATCATCACCATCACCTCCAAACACACACACACACACACACACACACACACACACATACACACACACACACTACCGATGTATCTGCGTGAACGTCTTCTGAAGGCAAATCCCAGAGAATCTCTCTCTCTCTCTCTCTCTCTCTCTCTCTCTCTCTCTCTCTCTCTCTCTCTCTCTCCCCAGCTGCAGCAAACGCGTATCCTGCACCAGTGGAGAGAGAGAGAGAGAGAGAGAGAGAGAGAGAGAGAGAGAGAGAGAGAGAGAGAGAGAGAGAGATGAGATGAGATGAGATGAGAGAGAGAGAGAGAGATGAGATGAGAGAGAATGAGAGATACCATCACAATACAACATCGTAGAGCAGTAAGTAGGCCAGCCAGAGGGAAAAACACCCCTTGGCCAAACACACCTCAACAAAAACATTAATATTTCGCACGAGCCCACAAGATAAATGACGCCCACGCCCGCCCGCCCGCCCGCCAGAAAATGCTGCAAACACCACCATCAGGAGGTGGGAGCCATGAGGCGGTAACCACCAGCCCGGGAGGGAGCCATAAGGGTAATCATGAGGCCACACAGCAGGCTGGGAGGGAACCATGAGGCCACAAAGCAGGCTGGGAGGGTACAATGAGGTCACACAGAAGGCTGGGAGGGAACCATGAGGCCACACAGCAGGCTGGGAGGGAACCATGAGGCCACACAGCAGGCTGGGAGGGTACCATGAGGCCACCCAGCAGGCTGGGAGGGAACCATGAGGCCACCCAGCAGGCTGGGAGGGTACAATGAGGTCACACAGAAGGCTGGGAGGGAACAGTGAGGCCACACAGCAGGCTGGGAGGGAACCATGAGGCCACACAGCAGGCTGGGAGGGAACCATGAGGCCACAAAGCAGGCTGGGAGGGAACCATGAGGCCACACAGCAGGCTGAGAGGGTACCATGAGGCCACACAGCAGGCTGGGAGGGTACAATGTGGCCACACAGCAGGCTGGGAGGGTACAATGAGGCCACACAGCAGGCTGGGAGGGAACCATGAGGCCACACAGCAGGCTGGGAGGGAACCATGAGGCCACACAGCAGGCTGGGAGGGTACCATGTGGCCACACAGCAGGCTGGGAGGGAACCATGAGGCCACACAGCAGGCTGGGAGGGAACCATGAGGCCACACAGCAGGCTGGGAGGGAACCATGAGGCCACACAGCAGGCTGGGAGGGAACCACGAGGCCACAAAGCAGGCTGGAAGGGTACAATGAGGTCACACAGCAGGCTGGGAGGGTACAATGAGGCCACACAGAAGGCTGGGAGGGAACCATGAGGCCACACAGCAGGCTGGGAGGGTACCATGTGGCCACACAGCAGGCTGGGAGGGTACAATGTGGCCACACAGCAGGCTGGGAGGGTACAATGAGGCCACACAGCAGGCTGGGAGGGTACAATGAGGCCACACAGCAGGCTGGGAGGGTACAATGAGGCAATACAGCAGGCTGGAAGGGTACCATGTGGCCACACAGCAGGCTGAGAGGGTACCATATGGCCACACAGCAGGCTGGGAGGGTACCATGAGGCCACAAAGCAGGCTGGGAGGGTACCATGTGGCCACACAGCAGGCTGGAAGGGTACAATGAGGCCACACAGCAGGCTGGGAGGGTACCATGTGGCCACACAGCAGGCTGAGAGGGTACCATATGGCCACACAGCAGGCTGGGAGGGTACCATGAGGCCACACAGCAGGCTGGGAGGGTACCATGTGGCCACACAGCAGGCTGGGAGGGTACCATGTGGCCACACAGCAGGCTGGGAGGGTACAATGAGGCCACACAGCAGGCTGGGAGGGTACCATGTGGCCACACAGCAGGCTGAGAGGGTACCATATGGCCACACAGCAGGCTGGGAGGGTACCATGAGGCCACACAGCAGGCTGGAAGGGTACAATGAGGCCACACAGCAGGCTGGGAGGGTACAATGAGGCCACACAGCAGGCTGGGAGGGTACCATGTGGCCACACAGCAGGCTGGGAGGGTACCATGTGGCCACACAGCGGGCCAGGTTGATCTAGCACTACAAATACCTCAGCCGTCCTGGGAACCTTCACTCGGGCAACACAATTAAGGACGCCGAGTCTCAGTTGTGATTGGCTGACTGATCGCTGGAGAATTAAGAGCTGGGTTTGGGGCGCGCCAGCGACCTGGCTCGCTGACTGGCGGGGGTCTGTTTCTCATCTACCATTTTCCTACGAGTTCCACACACACGAATATTTACACTCTGTGTATGCAAATATACATACACCCTCGCAGGAGAAAGAACGTACATAAATATAAAATGATGTTTGGTAAAAGTCCCTCTCCGTATAGTAGAAGTAGGTATTCACATACAGCCATCTGCCATTTTCTATAGGCCCACAGAGCCAGTTCTCTTTCTTCTACATATATACTAATTGCTTCGCCCTAAGGCTATAGGAGAGCCTGGCTGCTGCTACTGCCAACAGCTAGACCGGGATAACTTAGCAAGTCAGCGCGTCACATGAGTACAATGTGGCCCGTGATGGCGTCCCTAGATGAAAAAGTTGTGATATCTGCCTCCTCACCAGCACGGCTAAGCTTTGGGACTCTGTCACCACGCGTTTTTACTTGACGACCGCGCGACCAAACCCCACCTACATTGAAAGGGATGTTCTTCAACTTCTCAAAAACTTTAAGATCACTCTAATTCTTCCTCATTTATTCTTTATTTGTTTAGCCTTATTGGCGTTCCACTAAAAGGCCTGCCTCAATGAGGGGTTTGTTTAAGTCACTAAAGCATTCAGCAGACAGACAGACAGACAGACACACACACACACACACACACACACACAGACTGCATGTAACAGCTCAGACACGCACATGCAAGCAAGCAAGCAAGCAGGCGCGACTCTCCCCAACACATGCATATACATACACACCAGACATAATTCATATGATATGTTCATCATTGGCTACGCCACAGATCAAACGCACATGCATGTATACACGGGCGCATGCAGCACACTTCACACACATATATATATATGACTTTAATCATGAACATGTAAAAGATTAATCACTCATTCCATAACAGTTCAAACACACAACACACACACATACACACACACACACACACACACACACACACACACACACACACACACATCAACTACCAGCGTATGACAGTTTAACAGTAAATAATGGAGCTTAAAACACACACACACACACACACACACACACACACGAACCATCAATATACGAGACAAAACCCGGCCTCATAATGGGGCTAAGCACCTCACGACTCATTCCCAGCCATCCCCTCCTGCACCCCTCACACGCAGCAGCAGCAGCAGCAGCAGCAGCCACCGTAATAACTACAGGAGCACAAATAGGCTTCCCCAGCTGCCGTACAGGGAGGGAAGGAGGGAGTGGAGGGAAGAGGAGGGTAAGGAATGAAAACCACACATTCCCCATCCACCATACATATATATTATATTGGAAAGGATCACAATTTTGCGCGTGATCAAGATATTCCTATGAGTCCACGGGGAAAATGAAACACGATAAGTTCCCAAGTGCACTTTCGTGTAATAATCACATCATCAGAGGATCGTTACACGAAAGTGCACTTGGGAACATATCGTGTTTCATTTTCCCTGTCGACTCATAGGAATATATATTATATATATATATATATTCCACCATGTGTATATGGCTGGGATACCACAGCTTCGCTCCCCTAATTGATGTTAGTCATAGGCTGGCTCTCTCTCTCTCTCTCTCTCTCTCTCTCTCTCTCTCTCTCTCTCTCTCTCCTTAAGGACTGATCAACGTTATCATCACCACCGCACGAAAAACGTAGAAAAAAAGGGGGAAAAAAAAAGAAAGTTTTCACTCCTCGCTTAAACGCGACCTCATCAAGAATTGATAACACTGACCGATGGTCACCCGAGGACGCGCAATCCATCTTCTTCAAGCGTAACTTTGTCTCCCGTTTTCTCTACTGAAAAAAAAAATGAGCACGGTGTTCCTTCTTCGTAATTTCGCCTTGACTGATCGGAGCATGGCGCTACGGCCCTTAAGCAAGACGGTACGACGGCGTTACGACCCTTGAGCACACGGTGATATGACCCTTGCGCACAAGGCGGTACAAGCCTTGAGCACACGGCGGTACGAGCCTTGAGCACACGACGGTACGAGCCACTATGGCCTGACCCGTGTGCTGTACGGGCCTGAGCCTAGCCCTCACCTGCCACTGTGGAGGCATGGTAAGCCAGTGGGACAGATCATGCATGGCTTTCCCACTGGACTGATGATTCGGGAATAACCACCAGAGAGCCACTGTGGCTGACCCACTATGCGGTGCCAGACGGCGTTGTTACAACCCTTGTACAACATGCTTATGACGCTGACAGGTGACCAGATGGCGTTGTTACAACCCTTGTACAAAATGCTTATGACGCAACCAGCCTGACTGGCGACCAGATGGCGTTGTTACAACCCTTGTACAACATGTTTATGACGCTACCAGCCTGACCGGCGACCAGATGGCGTTGTTACAATTGTACAACATGTTTATGACGCTACCAGCCTGACCGGCGACCAGATGGCGTTGTTACAACCCTTGTACAACATGCTTATGACGCTACCAGCCTGACTGGTGACTAGAGTCACACAGTAGCCAAGTGTGCGTGGTCCTCGACCCACCGTGGTCTGCGGACCATCATCCAGAGAGGTACTCCAGCCGTGGAACATGTGGTCCTCGACCCACCGCGGTCTTAGGACCATCATCCAGAGAGGTACTCCAGCCGTGGAACATGTGGTCCTCGACCCACCGCTGTCTGCGGACCATCATCAATCGGGTGAGGACAACAGACCATGTGGGTCCGTCCAGTCTTCGGCCGCGTTAATCTTTAAGAACGGCTTCCCAGGGGTGGAAGGAGCTGGGGTGGCAGATGGTCATGAAATATGTACGCCAGGCGAGGTGTGTGTGTGTGTGTGTGTGTGTGTGTGTGTGTAAGGCTTTAAACCCCTTGTACACCACGGTACGACCATTAGGTACGACGGTACGTACGACCACTGAGTAGCATGGTACGACTCGAGCATGACGGTACGCCCCTTGAGCACAAAAGACGCGACCTTCGAATACGATGATTTTTGGCCTTTTTTTTCTTTTTTTTACCCAACGCTTCATAAATGGTCAGGTGGGCCAGGTGACGAAGGCATCCAGGCCACTGTGCTCAAGGGTCGTCATCCTCTTACCCAAGGGTTTGTTTCAGACCACGACTGTAACACAGGCAAAAAGGAAACCCGCAAGCGATGCGAAATTACCTGCCTGTCGTCCGAGTTTCTTCCTCCCTCCTGAAATTAATTCATAGTTCTCCCATTAAAAGAAAAAAATACAAAGAAAACGTTTTAAGTTCTGGAAACGTTCTTTCCTTTTTTTTCCCCCTCCTTGCAATCTATAAGGTTTTCAAAGGACAAGGGGGAAGGGAGTCGCGTGGAAAAACGTAATTGTTGTACTGCAGTGGGGCATCACGCCGCAAGATAATTGGCATCTGTTACTGTGAGACGTCCCAGAGACGTGGATGTTCTGGTACGAGAAAATAATACCTGAACGAAAGAACCCAGGAAGGATTGTGCTGCAATATGGCTGGCTCATATATATTTTCCTCTCTCTCTCTCTCTCTCTCTCTCTCTCTCTCTCTCTCTCTCTCTCTCTCTCTCTCTCTCTCTCTCTCACAAAAACACACACACACACACACATACACACACAAACGCGCGCGCGCAGATGCCATCGACGCATCTTGACCCTCCCACGCCATGATCAACAAACCAGTTTAAGACCCACATTAGTGCAGGAAACTCACAGTCTCTGTCCAGTTTGGAACATCGCCACACACAACTCATCCCCTGGTTCCCCTCCAGGCTGTCTCACACCACAGTGACCTCTCTGTCGGGAGGTTGGCCTCCCCACTACCCTGTTTCGAGGACTTGCTGGAGGGCATGGCATGGGTGTGCATGGGGAAGTCAAACAGCAGATCAGCTAATGGTCTATGACGATGCTAATCTCCAGAAGGACAGTACATGGGGAAAGTCAGATAACAGAGGACCTGATGGTCTATGATGGTATCTGCAGAAGGACAGTACATGGGGAAGCCAGATAACAGAGAATCAGATGGTCTATGATGGTATCTGCCGGACAGTACATGGGGAAAGTCAGATAACAGAGGACCTGATGGTCTATGATGGTATCTGCAGAAGGACAGTACATGGGGAAGCCAGATAACAGAGGATCTGATGGTCTATGATGGTATCTGCAGAAGGACAGTACATGGGAAAGTCAGAGAGAACAGAAGACTTGATGGTCTATGATGGTATCTGCTGAAGCACAGTACATGGGGAAAGCCAGATAACAGAGGATCAGATGGTCTATGATGGTATCTGCCGGACAGTACATGGGGAAAGCCAGATAACAGAGGACCTGATGGTCTATGATGGTATCTGCAGAAGGACAGTACATGGGGAAAGTCAAATAACAGAGGATCAGATGTTCTATGATGGTACCTGCAGAAGGACAGTACATGGGGAAGCCAGACTACACATAACCTAATAGCCTGGGGTGGAGGTCATCTGCTTTAAGGACAACAAAGGGCAAATCAGATTAACAGGCGACTGTGCACGGGGGTTATCTGCCGCAGGAGAGTATGCGTCTCCTGAAGCACTGACGGAGGCACGAAGGCGTCGAGTGTACTACACCAGATACGTCCTCCTTCCTGCCCTGAAGTACTGGACAGTCTTACAGTCTCGCTTCGTTCGCCTGTGTCCATGAAGGCCGGAGAGGGTGAGGTGGACGCGTCCACACGCTGGACAGTGAAGCCAGTAGACATGAAAGGTGAGGGTGAGGGGGTGTTGTCTTCCTCTTGCGCTTGAAACAGCGTCCCGCCTGCCACACTAGTGAGACCCTGACATTGACACTCACCGTCCATAATACAGACTTAACACGCTACATTATGATACCACCCGTCTGTGAGGATGCAGTACGTGTCTAAATAACATTAAGATCTACGTAATCTCGTCCTCGGTGAGGCGCGGGTCCCGCAACAGAGTGTAAGGTCGGGTCAAGTGAGTGACGTACATACATGCATACACACAGCGCTGGGAAGGGAGGTGGAGCGTTGTGGTGTGGTAGGGCTCGGCGGTGGTAATAGCCACTCCCTCCCCCGCCCTTGCTTGTTTGTTACTGCGTCCCGCCGCCATGAACAAGTTCCGCTCCTGTCGCCTCAACTTCCCGATAATTAAACCCTCCCGGGGTTTGGGGGGGGGGGGAAGGCCCAACAGGTGAGAGAGAGAGAGAGAGAGAGAGAGAGAGAGAGAGAGAGAGAGAGAGAGAGAGAGAGAGAGAGAGAGAGAGAGAGGAGCGGTTTCAGGGGCCCCAACATGCATTTGGCCCGGCATGATCTCTGCGCCTCTCAGTGCCTCCGTGCGAACACCAATTTCCATCACGCAGTAAAACCCGTCATTGAGACAGTCAACAGTTCCATCTACTGTGACATGAGAACCACCTGGAGTTGACGTTATAAGAACAAGGATCAGATGTACACATCACGGGATACGAGAGCTACGCGGGAAACCTATTTGTTAACACGGTCAGTGAGACAGGCACGACTCCTTAAAGAATAATAACCCGGCACAGTTTCTACAACCTCACTGCTTCACATCACAACCTACCCGTACAGTTCAACAACCTCACTGCTTCATATCACAGCCTACCCGTACAGTTCAACAACCTCAATGCTTCACGGCACAATCTACCCGTACAGTTCTACAACCTCACTGCTTCACATCACAACCAACCAGCACAGTTCTAAAAACTATCTACTTCACATCACAACCTGCCAGTACATTCTACAACCTCACTGCTTCACATCACAACCTCACGCGTGTTCATTACATGACAGAGCCGCTATAACTGTTGTGGTGTACAAGGTCACGCCACACCGGGAGCATGTCAGCCCGGGTTATCCACACGCTGTTTTGAATAAAACCTTGGTGAACACCGCGTCGAAAATCCCGAAATTTTAAGATTTCGTGAAGAACACCCGTATAAATATATATATATATATATATATATATATATATATATATATATATATATATATATATATATATATATAAAGATTTTTTTCTTAACTGCTTAGATATGAATGCCATTTTAGAGTCTCCTTTTAGCAAGACCCACACACACACACACACACACACACACACACACAAACACAACCTCATTCATGGTGTAATGAACGTTTCAGAGGGAACTGTTCTCAAACTACTGGTAAACCCAGCCCAATATATACTGCTAGGGAATGGGCGCGGCTGGTTAGACGAGCAAGATAACCAAGTGGCGTCTCTTGATTATACTTCCAACCACTTCATGTCCGCCGGCTACAGTGTCTGCACAAACGTGGATTATACATCTCTCTCTCTCTCTCTCTCTCTCTCTCTCTCTCTCTCTCTCTCTCTCTCTCTCTCTCTCTCTCTCTCTCTCGGTTTCGGTTCCAACACAGCTATGAGCTGTTTCTTAAGCCAACACAGCCACGCAGCGTCCCTTGGTTGTATGACCAACACAGCCAAACATGGCTTCATTCCCAGCTAAACTCAAGAGGCCATAGTGACAATTTGGTTACAACGTCGACGCAGGCACAGGGTGGATGACGCTGGGCAAGCAAACCACCTCAAGTTTGGCCATCACACTTAGAAATGCATTAGCAATAAATATAACAATAAAGAATAGTATAGTTCCAGATGATAACAATAAATATCATAAATGAATTAAGTAAGAGAGATGAGTCACAGTGAGAGGCTGGAGGGCTCAATAATTGTCCACTACGAGAGAGAGAGAGAAGAGTAAGGGGTGACCTGGTAACCGTAATACACTGTGGGAGGGAACTGGAAATGGTGACAGTATATTGAAAAAAAAAAATGTTTACATAGAAAAGACGTAATTGTAGATATAGTTCGAGAGATGGGAAGGGTTCCAAGGGAGTAGAAATACCTACCTTCCCCACATCGTAGAAACACGTCAGTACAAACTAGGTTTAAATCAAACACACACCCCTGTCCACACGCGCATGCACGCGCGCGCGCGCACACACACACACACACACACACACACACACACTCACCCGTCCACACACACACACACACACTCACCCGTCCACACACACACACACACACACACACACCCGTCCACACACACACACACACACACACACACACACACACACACACACACACTCACCCGTCCACACACACACACACACACACACACACACACACACACACACACACACACACAAAGAGGAGGAGGAGGTAATACCCGTGGCGTTATCAACACATTGATGAACGCCTTCATTAACTGCCACTCGATGAAAACGCCACCACAAAACTAACAACACAACTTCTAGAGAGGTAAAAAAGAATAAATCAATCATAAGATTCTTTTTGGTTCACTCCGGTACGTGTAAATATCTTTAGATTTTGAATACTGACCGAGTAGGCAAAAATTTATATTTTCTATGACTTATCTAAAAGACGCTCCACGATATACATTTGTACCTTGAAATGACCGGTCTCCCACAGCAGTGAGACTCAGGAGGCAAACCTGTTGTATTTCAGGCATCCGTTTACTTAATACCTACCCAATACAATACACCGTTCCCTCCCATCACACACCCAGTACAAGGAACCATCCCCTCCCATCACAAACCCAAATACAGGGAACCATTCCCTCCCATCACAAACCCAAATACAGGGAACCATTCCCTCCCATTACACACCCAATTCAAGGACCATTCCGTCCCATACCCCCAATACATGGAACCATCCCCTCCCCACCATCACACACGACACATGACACCACCCACCTCCCCGACCCCAGTGGTCCGGACCCCAACAAGGGGAGGACCAACACATACATACCTGCGATGCTGCGGGACCGCTCAGCTAACACTGCTGTGCTAAATCAGGACACCTCGGGAAGACGAGGTGTACATGATGGGAGGAGGAGGAAGAGGAGGTGCAGAAGGTGGGAGGAGGATGAGGAGGTGCAGAAGGTGGGAGGAGTAAGAGGAGGTGCAGAAGGTGGGAGGAGGATGAGGAGGTGAAGAAGGTGGAAGGAGGAAGAGGAGGTGCAGAAGGTGGGAGGAGGAAGAGGAGGTGTAGAGGGTGGGAGGAGGATGAGGAGGTGTAGAAGGTGGGAGGAGGAAGAGGAGGTGCAGAAGGTGGGAGGAGGAAGAGGAGTCAGAGGAGCTGTAGAAGGTGGGAAGAGGAAGAAGAGGAGTTGTAGAAGGTGGGAAGAAGAAGAAGAGGAGTTGTAGAAGGTGGGAAGAGGAAGAGGAGGAAGATCTGGAGAAGGTAGGAAGAGGAAGAGGCAGAAGAGGAGCTGCAGGAGGTGGGAAGAGGAAGAGGAGGAAGAAGAGCTGTGGAAGCTGGGAAGAGGAGGAAGAGGAGTTGCAGAAGGCGGGAAGTAGGGAGAGGCGGGAAAAGGAGCTGTAGAAGGTGGGAAGGGGAAGAGGAGGAAGAAGATGAGCTGTAGAAGGTGAGAGGAGGAAGAAAGGGTGAAAGAAAAGGAGGAGGAGGAGGAACGGGAAGGAAGAAGGAAGACAAAGCGACTGGATTAATCAATTCTCTCTCTCTCTCTCTCTCTCTCTCTCTCTCTCTCTCTCTCTCTCTCTCTCTCTCTCTCTCTCTTCCCCCCCTGTAATCCTCCGGTGACATTTTAATCCACTTGGGTGACCATTTCAGGGAGCTCAGAACAACACTAGGAGTGGATTAAGGAGGATCAAGCGCCTGTAATCCCAAGACACACGGCCAGCCATTCCCTCCCCTCTCCCCCAACACGATGACAAGGATTTGGCTATGATTTATGGGATGCGATTCCACAATCACCACGGAATGTAACCCCAACAGTTTCAGAAAACTGTCGTACTCGCGTTGCTGCCGGTCTCTTGTTTTGTAGAAAGGGACTAAAAGACGCGAGGAGAAAACTTCTGTAAATTATATTTACAGGAATACCGGATAACCCACATGCATTTACAGCACAAAGGGACTAAAAGACGCGAGGAGAAAACTTCTGTAAATCATATTCACAAGACTACCGGATGACCAAGATGCATTTACAGCACTAATGGATGGCAAATATACATTTACAGTACTGCTGGATGACGAAGATACATTTACAATAGTATTGGATGGCCAAGATACATTTACGCTACTAATGGATGACTAAGATATATTACAACACTATTGGATGAACCAAGATAATTTACACTACTAATTCATGACCGGGATACATTTACAGCACTAATGGATGACCAAGATACATTTACAGCACTGATGGATGAACCAAGATACATTTACAGCACTGATGGATGAACCAAGATACATTTACAGCACTAATGGATGACCAAGAGACACTTACAGCACTAATGGATGACCAAGAGATATTTACCAGTAATATAACCAAGGCACCACAAGCCAATGACATCCATCCCTCTTAATAAACACGTACAGGAAAAACAGAAAAAAAAGGACAGCTTTAACTCTGTGTTCCAGCTTATCGCGTCTCACCTTAAGACTCCAGTCGACCGACCCCTTGACAAGGTCGACTAACCCTCGACCACGCCTTGGTATTCCTCTCTCGCGCGTCGAGGCAAAGCTATTTGGCCGACGATTCTCTCGTCGAAGCAGAACAAGCAAAGCTATTTGGCCGACGATTCTCTCGTCGAGGCAGAGCAAGCAAAGCTAGTTGGCCGAGGATTCTCTCGTCGAAGAAGAACAAGCAAAGCTATTTGGCCGACGATTCTCTCGTCCAAGCAGAACAAGCAAAACTATTTGGCCGGTGATTCGTACGTGACGTGGAAGTCTCGGCGGGTCAGACCGGCATCTCTTGAATGGCCCATACTGGGAGAGACGAGAGGCAATATCATCTCCCTCCCTCGCTCAACTTACGCCAACGTGAGCATGGCAGTGGAGGCGCCCAACATTATGTGGCCGAGTCCAAGGGACAGAGAGAGAGAGAGAGAGAGAGAGAGAGAGAGAGAGAGAGAGAGAGAGAGAGAGAGAGATACGCTCGTTGTCTGTCTTGGACAATCACATGTTTACCAAATGGCGTTCTAGCTACGTCTCTTCGTTGTATATCAACTGACATGTTATATTTCTCTCTTGTGTCTCCCCTGATGATGTGATTATTTCACGAAAGTGCACATGGGAACTTATCATGTTTCATTTTCCCCGTGGACTCATAAGAATATAGATATATATATATATATATATATATATATATATATATATATATATATATATATATATATATATATATATATTTTATTCATTTTTATTTTATTTTGCTTTGTCGCTGTCTCCCGCGTTTGCGAGGTAGCGCAAGCAAACAGACGAAAGAAATGGCCCAACCCACCCCCATACACAATGTATATACATACACGTCCACACACGCAATATACATACCTATACATCTCAATGTACACATATATATGCACACACAGACACATACATATATACCCATGCACACAATTCACACTGTCTGCCTTTGTTCATTCCCATCGCCACCTCGCCACACATGGAATACCATCTCCCTCCCCCCTCATGTGTGCGAGGTAGCACTAGGAAAAGACAACAAAGATTCCATTCGTTCACACTTAGTCTCTAGCTGTCATGCAATAATGCCCGAAACCAGAGCTCCCTTTCCACATCCAGGCCCCACACAACTTTCCATGGTTTACCCCAGACGCTTCACATGCCCTGATTCAATCCACTGACAGCACGTCAACCCCGGTATACCACATCGATCCAATTCACTCTATTCCTTGCCCCTCCTTTCACCCTCCTGCATGTTCAGGCCCCGATCACACAAAATCTTTTTCACTCCATCTTTCCACCTCCAATTTGGTCTCCCACCTCTCCTCGTTCCCTCCACCTCCGACACATATATCCTCTTGGTCAATCTTTCCTCACTCATTCTCTCCATGTGCCCAAACCATTTCAAAACACCCTCTTCTGCTCTCTCAACCACGCTCTTTTTATTTCCACACATCTCTCTTACCCTTACATTACTTACTCGATCAAACCACCTCACACCACACATTGTCCTCAAACATCTCATTTCCAGCACATCCACCCTCCTGCGCACAACTCTATCCATAGCCCACGCCTCGCAACCATACAACATTGTTGGAACAACTATTCCTTCAAACATACCCATTTTTGCTTTCCGAGATAATGTTCTCGACTTCCACACATTCTTCAAGGCTCCCAGGATTTTTACCCCCTCCCCCACCCTATGATTCATTTCCGCTTCCATGGTTTCATCCGCTGCCAGATCCACTCCCAGATATCTAAAACACTTTACTTCCTCCAGTTTTTCTCCATTCAAACTTACCTCCCAATTGACTTGACCCTCAACCCTACTGTACCTAATAACCTTGCTCTTATTCACATTTACTCTTAACTTTCTTCTTTCACACACTTTACCAAACTCAGTCACCAGCTTCTGCAGTTTCCCACATGAATCAGCCACCAGCTGAAAATACAAACCATTCACGAAAGTGCCCGAATCTTCGCGTTTCATTTTCCTTGTGGCTATACCAGCATATTCGTGAATCACGAGTCCTTTTGTGATTTAATTTCCACATACACACCAATGAATCACACAGGATATCGTACTGTAAATACCGAGAGACGAGGCGTTAACACAAAAGCGGTGCAACTGTGTGTGAGTTATGAGTGGCGATTTATGAGAACCAGGTAGCGAACAAGGGCAGACATGAGTTTGTGAGTTAATAATGAGTGGAAGTCTGGTAACAACGAGGGTTACAGGACTAATAATAATGAAACATCATGAGATGGTAGCGTGAGGGGGTACCGGGTCTCCTGAGTTAATGAGGCGAGCTTCGGACAGGGGACTGGCGTTGGCTTCGTACCGGGGCATTTACGCAAAAGATTGCGTTTTCTCATAACAACATGTTTGCAAATTTCAACGCAAGTCGACGCACATATGTTCCCACGTATTACCATAATAAGAAAGAAAAAATTGAATACATCATTTCACGCCAATCTTCTGTGCTAACCGTAAATCACTGCTCACAGTCCCATCGAACCAGTGAGCGCCAAAGTGAAAACGGCACTGTTCACTGCTACGGGATATTGACCTCCCTCAAGTACCAGTGATGCTACAGCCTTCTGAAACTGGGGATTTCCGTGGGTTCTACCTTTCTTGCGCCCTCACCCCTCTGTGGTAACTTGAGACGTCGAGAACCGCAAGTTGCTTCAACTCAATAAAGAGCTTCATTTATCCATTTATTCATTACGCGGACATACTGAAGGGCGATGGGTTCCCAAGGCCTTCCAGGGTTAAGGGTATCCGATGTCAAAGGCGTTGGAGAACGTATCACACAGACGTTGCAATACCTACAAAGGGGTTTTTCCAACGACCGTGCCAGCCATGATTTTAAGTGACGCCCCACGCCACGCGAGCGAAGGAGGCGACTGTGAAAGAAAATACGAGGGGAAAAGCTCACCCTCGACCCGTTAGTAATGATTCCCTCACACACACACAGACACACAGACACACACACACACACACACACACTCGGGAACCCGATACAAGATAGATAATTCACTAGCCTCAAGGTGGGCCCTCCCTCTCACCCTTTCTCCTCCTTCCCTCCCTGGCCCTCCGAGTGCTCTCTCTCTCACACGCACACACACACACACACACTTACACTCCACAAGCACTGCCAAGCACCGTGGCAAGCACGGGCTAATAACTTTACAACCTCCACACACACACACACACACACACACACACACACACACACACACACAGAGGCATGCACATACACGTCAATATATTGACAAGGTGTAGCAGCGTTACAGCACAGGGATAGTGTTAATACATGCATCCTCGTGTCACGTACCTTACACGCGACCCCCCCACCCCCCACCCCCATGCAAGGAGGGAAGGGGAGGGAGAAACTGATTTACAAACGTGAATTTTTTACGTCTGTAAATGTGAGCGGAGTTAAGCCATTTTTTTCTTTTTTCTTTTTTTTTTTTTTACATGATCGATTGCCGCCTCCGTATGACAAGGGTGGTTCACTTGCCCGACTGTAGGAGCCAGGGAGGTCCAGTAACGACCCTCGTTAGGGTAATTAATCAAAAGGCTTCTCTCTCTCTCTCTCCCTCTCTCTCTCTGTCTCTCTCTCTCTCTCTCTCTCTCTCTCTCTCTCTCTCTCTCTCTCTCTCTCTCTCTCTCTCTCTCTCTCTCTCCTTCCAGGACCCCCACCATCCTCCTGGAAAGGCTCTACACACCTCTCTCTCTCTCCTCTGAGGCTCCACAACCCATGTCGCTGGGGGACCACATCCCACGAAACTTGCGCATCACAACCCATGCCACTTGGGCTCCACTTCCCATATCGCTGGGACTCTACAACCCATGCCAGTGGGGCTCCACAACCCATGCAACTTGGGCATCACAACCCATGCCACTTGCGCTCCACCACCCATACTATTGGGACACCACAACCTATGCCGCTGGTGCTCCACAACCCACGCCACCGGTGCTCCACAACCCACGCCACCGGTGCTCCACAACCCACGCCGCTGAGACCATTTAACCCGGGTAAATGAGCCACAAAATCTCCCTTGGCGGCTGTACGTCAAAAGCACTTTTCCCTCCGAAGGCGACACAGAAGCAGAGTTCACTCAGTGTGAACCACAGTTACTATCTCACCAAACACCAGGAGGTTACGGGAGAGGAGACAGCCAGTTAACCGTGCAATTAACCCACCCACCCACACACACACACACACACACACACTGAGGTAAAAGAGAGGAGAGGAGAGTACGACCCTGGTGAAGCCATAAATCGCCCGTCCACTTTCCCCCACATCTAATTCAATCTACGAGACACGACCAGCTAGCCACACCTGGGCACCTCCTTCCTCGACCGCCGGCCGACACACCCTCCTCGCGTCAATGTTAACGACTGCATGCCACACACACACACACACACACACACAGTCCTTGTGCCAAAGACAAGCCTCAGTGTTTATGTAATTTGCTTGTTTATATACTGTATGTGTAATGCTAACAAGATGGCCAGTATATGTATGACATTAACTGTCTTATTTGCGTATATACTGTGTATGTGTAATGCTAACAAGATGGCCAGTACATGTATGACATTAACTGTCTTATTTGCGTATATACTGTACGTGTGATGCTAACAAGATGGTCAGTACATGTATGACATTAACTGTCTTATTTGGGTATATACTGTACGTGTGATGCTAACAAGACGGTCAGTACATGTATGACATTAACTGTCTTATTTGCGTATATACTGTACGTGTGATGCTAACAAGATGGCCAGTACATGTATGACATTAACTGTCTTATTTGCGTATATACTGTATGTGTAATGCTTACAAGATGGTCAGTACATGTATGACATTAACTGTCTTATTTGGGTATATACTGTATGTGTAATGCTAACAAGACGGTCAGTACATGTATGGCACTAACTGTTTAACTGTCACCATCACTCACTATCCTGTGACAGTGCATAATGTATTGGATGTATCCTAGACCTAACTACCCATCCCTGACGTCAGAGGGTGCCCCTTTGGGTCCCTTGGGCCCTTCCCACTCGAGGCCCCACCTGTCACCCTCCTCCCATGTCCACGTTCTGTGCCCACTGTACTACGCCGCCCTTTACTCAAAAACTCTTCTAACATCATGGGTGACACCGCTGCCACCGTAATGACTGGGACTACTGCCACCAATATGATGACAGGAGGGACCACTGCCACCAATATAATGAACGGGTGAGACCACTGCCACCAATATAATGTACGGGTTGGACCCACTGCCACCAATATGATGACAGGAGGGACCACTGCCACCAATATAATGAACGGGTGAGACCACTGCCACCAATATAATGTACGGGGTTGGACCACTGCCACCAATATAATGTACGGGTTGGACCACTGCCACCAATATAATGTACGGGGTTGGACCACTGCCACCAATATAATGTACGGGTTGGACCACTGCCACCAATATGATGACAGGAGGGACCACTGCCACCAATATAATGACCGGGTTGGACCACTGCCACCAATATAATGAACGGGGTTGGACCACTGCCACCAACATAATGAACAAATCCGCTCTCCACACTATAAATATTCAAGAGTGGCGGATCAAATACATTCACAGTTATTACACACGATATGCCTCGTCCTCATGTGTCTATCGCATTAAGCCAACCACCAATGGCAGTATCATACATCAAAAAAAAAAAAGGCTACTGCATATCAGTCATGGAAAAATACAACTGTATCAAAACAGGCCAAACACTGTGGGATGAAGCATGGAGGTGTATTGGCCCCCACATGCCCACATTACTGTAAGGAGACGACACACAAAGTTACAGGATCCGGTCCCGTAACTTCTCGTCTGAGCAAACGAGTTTACGTAACGTCTAGTGGAAGGAGGATGGAGGGAGTGACACACACACACACACACACACACACACACACACACACACACACATACATACGCCGTTGCCCACAAAAAAAGTTCTTGTGAAGTGCAACCTTGTTCAGTGTTCAGCTCGTGTGTTCATATGGTCAAGGGTTGAGTCATTTTGTTCAGGAGGTCCCCTGGGTGGCATATCCTTAGCCTAAGCCTCTACATTTTCCTCAGGATATATTCCTATGAGTCCACGGGGAAAATGAAACATGATAAGTTCCCAAGTGCACTTTCGTGTAATGATCACATCCTCAGGGGAGGCACAAGAGAGAAATATAACAGTCAGTTGATATACTGCGAAGAGACGTAGGTAGGACGCCATTTGGTAAACATGTGATTGTCCAAGACAGACCACGAGCGTATCATAAACTCTTGTCACCCCTGATGATGTGATTGTCACACGAAACTGCACTTGGGAACTTATCGTGTTTCATTTTCCCCGTGGACTCATAGGAATATACTTGATCACGGGCAAAATTGTGATCCTTTCCTATATATATATATATATATATATATATATATATATATATATATATATATATATATATATATATATTCTTTTTCTTTTCTAGCAGAACTACTCTGTATCGAGTAGGTAATCCACCAGTTCTATTACCAACCATGGGGCGGTGTGTGATCTGCAGGTTACCTATGCGTTTGGTCCATGTGGCGTATATCGAGATGTACACAGCTTTAGCCGGGTCTCCTCTTACGCTGTGTGTGTGTGTGTGTGTGTGTGTGTGTGTGTGTGTGTGTGTGTGTGTCCTACAGTCACACCTGAGCTCACAAATCCTCTTTCAGGAACTGAAGCCGAAGAGGGAAGAGCCCCAGAATCTCTCCTCATTCAGGAGCTCTGCCCGGGGACTCTAATCTCCGACGCCATGCTTTGAAATCCACAGTAATCCTGGCCCTGGGAGCTCCCACATATACCCGGTGACGGAAAACTGGGACGACCGATTAATATAGATTTATATACTGTTCCTCCAGTCGGCCGCCCGGCCGGCCGCAAAAGGGGAAGGAAAATGGGAAAGGAGGAAAAGATGGTGTAACGGGAGCGACAGATGAGGAATAAGTACACGGAAAGGATGGGAGGGCTGCAGCACATGAATTAGCGAGGGGAAAGAGAATATGGAAGGGTAAAGGGTATGAGAGGGAGGGGGGTGGGGATGATGGCGGGGTATCTGCCCACTGGGGTCTGCCACTGACCCTTCGTGACCTCCCGTGTAAACACTCTTTGCGCTACCGCTCACAGGACGAGCATGGGGTCTACAGCAAACTAGCAGGTGATACCAACACAAATCAATCTGGGAAGTGGATGAAAACAAGATACCAACAATACGTCCTCCAGCATACCAAACCCACGCACGCTTTGGTAACACCTACGCCACACATCTATACACTCTATGACCGTCTTCCTTTTCGTCTCCTCGTCTTCAAAACCACCCCTCCCTCCTCCTCTTTTACCCCCCTTTTCCCCCTCCAACCCCAAACCATCCAATTAATGAAAATAAAGAAATCCCTCACCGCCAAATAAGAATAAGCAGCTTCCTCGCACTGTCTGCCAAAAGATGAACCACATTTCTGACCATTCCTCCATATCTGCAAACCTACCATAGGCGTATGTAACCACAAGACCTGATGGTCTACGACGAGGTTATCTACGTAGAAGACCAGCAGCCTAACCTCAATTATTAATCTATAATGACACACAGGCAATAAAGTAGAAGGCTCTACCCCATCCATGATCATGAATAAAGACAGGATGGTAAAGCGGAAGGTTCCTCCCCACCCAGCACTGTAGATAGAGAGAGGATAGTAAAAGCAGAAGGCTCCTACACACTCACCACTATAGCTGGAATTACGATAGTAAAGCAGAAAGGCTCCTCCCACCCACCACTATAGCTGGCGTCTAAGAAAATAAAGCAGAAGGCGTCTCCCTGCTCTAAGTCTTCGCTTCAAGACTCTCTCTCTCTCTCTCTCTCTCTCTCTCTCTCTCTCTCTCTCTCTCTCTCTCTCTCTCCTGCCCTCCCTCGTTCGCTCGCATGCATGGAAGGTTGGCTGGCTAGCCAGCCGGCCCAAGTGGTCGCTCCTTCAGTTCCGTATGAATAACCTTTCCAGTCGCTTTTCGCTGGAATTTCCTCCACCTCGGCGCGCATGCCCTCCGCCCACCCTCCCATCATAGTGGCTGCCGAGGGAAGACAAATTACCCGGATCTTAAGACGCGATTTCATATGAAACTCACCGGGAAATTTTGACTTCCAGTCGTAAACACTAGAAGAAAAAAAGAAAAAAAGGAAAAAAAATCTTATTGAAATACCTCTGAAAAAATCTTTATTAAAACCTCTCTCTCTCTCTCTCTCTCTCTCTCTCTCTCTCTCTCTCTCTCTCTCTCTCTCTCTCTCCTTCTTTACACTTTCCGGTAATTGAATCCAGAGAGCGCAAACAAGACCCGAAAGGTCAAGAAAGAAATTGTAAAGAGAGCGGGGAGTTGTTCCAGCACCTGCCTGCCTGCCTCTCTCTCTCTCTCTCTCTCTCGGAACCCGAGGGAGAATCGCAAGGAAATGAGAGACGGGGGTCAGAGCCCTCCCTCCGCCTGTCTCGCATCTCCCAAAGCCATCTTACTTCTAAGACGAGGACACACAACTCAAAAAAAAAAAAAAAAGAAAAAATCATAATTATGATTCATAGAAAATCAAAAATAGATTGAAAAACTAAAAATAATCTCCTCCAGGCTTCTCTTAATTTGTCCTCGACAATCCCCACGTCAGAGTGGAACACGAAATGCCATGTCTACTGCATTCCTCACGACCTCAGCTGGGAGGATGGAGCCCCTACGTACACACACACACACACACACACACACATACACACGTACCCGAGTCTACGACAGTGCGAGATGCTCTGGGATGAGCTAAAAAAAAATGCCGAGAGTTGAGGCAACAGTACGAGATGAGTGTGAATCGCCATGAGATGCTATGAAGTGCTCAAAAAAAACACAAAATTTTAAGAAACTGAGAGTTCAAGACAAGAGCACAAGAGGTCAAAGTTCCTCAAAAACAGTGAACAAAAGAGGAACACTTTCCCAAAGGTCGCCCACATCAATAGTGAGATATCGGGCATACCCTCTAACCCCCCACCTCACTAAACATAAAGAAAATAATGAATTTTTTAAACTGAAGATAATGATGACTCCAGGCCCATCGAAGCACGAAGGCCAGGACAGAAGATGGGAGTCTTGGGCGCATGTCGCCGTCGGTGGTTGGTGGCCGTCCGGGCGGTGAGGGGGGTCCAGCTCACTGGGGAGGGAGAGAGAGAGAGAGAAGAGAGAGAGAGAGAAGAGAGAGAGAGAGAAGAGAGAGAGAGAGAGAGAGAGAGAGAGAGAGAGAGAGAGAGAGAGAGAGAGAGAGAGAGAGAGAGAGAGTATATAACAGACTTGAATAATGACTGGTGGGATGGGGGTGATCCCCCCTCTCCCTATCTCTTCTCTCTCTCTCTCTCTCTCTCTCTCTCTCTCTCTCTCTCTCTCTCTCTCTCCCCTCCCTCACCCCGGAGGTGGTAACTAACGAGCCAGGAGCGCTGTAACGGCGTGTCCGGCTCCCAGCATCCATCATCCTTCACCACTCCTACCTCCCTCCCTCTCCTCCACAACGACTGACCACTTCGTGAACTGCTTAATTCCCCAGTGCGTGCTACTCTCCCTCCCTCTCTCCCTCCCTCCAGAGGTTCCCAAGGGCATGACGAACGGCCGCTGTACACACCCCGACGTCTGACTGTGCTGTACTGCCCAGGTGGCTTAACGCCAATCCATCCGCCACCTACATCACCCACCCACAGCACACGAGGGAGTTGGCTGGTCAGGAACTTGAGGCTCTCTGAGTCCCTGGATCGCGTCCTTCCTAGTCCCATGTGCCTATGTGAACTGCTGACTACAACCTGGCCAGCAGCTTCCTCCTCCTCCTCCTCTGAGTGCTAACCTCTGGCCACCTACATCACCCACCCACAGCAAACGCGGGAGTTGGCTGGTCAGGAACTTGAGGCTCTCTGAGTCCCTGGATCGCGTCCTTCCTAGTCCCATGTGCCTATGCGAACTGCTGACTATAACCTGGCCAGCAGCTTCCTCCTCCTCTTCCTCTGAGTGCTAACCTCTGGCCACCTACATCACCCACCCACAGCAAACGCGGGAGTTGGCTGGTCAGGAACTTGAGGCTCTCTGGTCCCTGGATCGCGTCCTTCCTAGTCCCATGTGCCTATGCGAACTGCTGACTATAACCTGGCCAGCAGCTTCCTCCTCCTCCCCCCTCCTCCTCACTGCTAGCCTCTGGCCACCTAAATTACTCCTCCCCTTCCATCCACACAAGCCAAGTGCTTTTTTTGGGGGGGTATGGTTGCCATGGTCACCAGTGATTCCACGATCCACACCCGCCTGTCGTTCCCTCGTCCTTAGAACGAACTATTCGTCCTTCCACCGGTCCTTAGAACGAACTATTCGTCCTTCCACTGGTCCTTAGAACCACCTTTTCGTCCTTCCACTGGTCCTTAGAACCACCTTTGCGTCCTTCCACCGGTCCTTAAAACCTTCTTTTCGTCCTTCCACTGGTCCTATGAACCAACTTTTCGTCCTTCCACTGGTCCTTAGAACCACCTTTGCGTTCTTCCACCGGTCCCTAAAACCTTCTTTTCGTCCTTCCACTGGTCCTTAGAACCAACTCATCGTCCTTACAGAACAACTTCGCCTGGGGTACTAATGTCGACACACCCTGTGTCCTGCCTCTCCGGGAGACCTCGGACTAGATTTGCGGTCGTAATCAGGGACATCATTACTACCATCATCATTACTTCTACTATCATACTACTAGCACAATTATCAGTAGCAGTAACAGTAGTACGAGGAGTAGTAGTAGTGGTAATGGTACCAGTAGTAGTAGTAGTAGTAGTAGTAGTAGTAGTAGTAGTAGTAGTAGACGTAGTAGTAGTAGTAGTAGTAGTAGTAGTAGTAGTAGTAGTAGAACCAGTAGTAGTAGTAGACGTAGTAGTAGTAGTAGTAGTAGTAGTAGTAGTAGTAGTAGTAGTAGTAGTAGCAGCAGTAGTAATAGTAGTAGTAGTAGAACCAGTAGTAGTAGTAGTAGTAGTAGTAGTAGTAGTAGTAGTAGTAGTAGTAGTAGTAGTAGTAGTAGTACCAGTAGTAGCAGCAGTAGTAGCAGTCATAACAAATTCATACCATAAAGTCCCAAATCAGTTAAACATACCTGGAACTCAAGAGACCATCTCTGACAAAAAAACCTTCACCATTCCCATTCTCTTAGAACAGGCCCGAAGCACCGAATGAACACAAGAAGAAAAAAACCCTTCCTCGGTATCCCATCCTTCCACTCGACAGCATCGACCTTAACCTACCTCGACACATACCATGCCTCTTAGGGGTAATATCCACCTACCTCTAACGACGTGTGTCCGCAAACACGATCCCAGACAGTCACAAAATTCCATAACATTAACCCTACACTGCGTGTCTCCGGCCTCTCCTACTTGAATGAGTCTCGGCCCCTGTCATCAACACGTGTTGGGAATGTAGATAGCCAATTTTCTGGCACGAGTTGTGTATAAAAAAATATATATATATATATGTATATATATTTTCCCCACACACAAGAGTCCTAAGTTATGAAAGATGGCGGTGACGTCGAGAGAGAGAGAGAGAGAGAGAGAGAGAGAGAGAGAGAGAGAGAGAGAGAGAGAGAGAGAGAGATTAGGGCGAGAATAATGGCGTGCCAACCTCTACAGTCCTGGCGTAGAGGACGCGGCAAAATTTATGATGGGACCCCTCCCGTAGTCAGCCATGCCTCCGCCCACTCCTCACACACACACACACACACACACACACACACCTTGCATATGACACAACCATGACGAGTTAGTTCCTTCCCCCAAAAAAAACGTTTAAAAGGACCTGGAGGCGACTGCAACGTTTACTACCTCGGTGCAACACGCACCCAACAAACTCGGGCGGTCATGGAACCCACCACATTGCCAGTATAGTTCTTAACCTTCTCACCGTCTCAACCCGGAGGTACCATCACCAGCACTTACTGCTCCAGACTCCTCCTCCTCCCTCCTCCTGGCAGTTAAACCATCCTTCCTCCCTTCGTCGGGCCAATCGGAATGACCCTCACCTCAGACACCAACAGCTCTTCTCCTAATATTAACAAAGTTCCCACGATCCGTCTTCCTTTTTTTTTCCTTAACGCATCCTGGCGTCTTCCTCGGGTTGACGATCGTGTAACTTTCTTTTACGAGAGCGGACGGCTTCCGGAGCCTTGTGCTTCCAGGTCGTAATGCTCCAAGATACTGCCGATTCCAGATCCTAGCGGCGCCGCTCCCCCCCTCAATAAATGCTTATGCTTCCAAAAGATTCGTTCTCTTCCAGATCAGGGCAGAGGCTCTGGATCCTGATATTCCAACACAAAGTGAGAGCGTTCCCACCGCGTTCTTCCCAGATCCCGACGAGTCGTTACCTTAATGCCTGCAGATCGCAGCGCCCCCCTTCTAGACTTCGTTGCTTCCTTGTATCCCTCCAAATCCCGGCGCTTGCGAACTCCTGGTTCTTTCGCCCTCTCTCTCTCTCTCAAGACTCTGGTTCTCGGATTATATAGATGTCAGATTCTCTCATTGAAGGCTTCCGTGAACATGTCTTGACGTGCGAATCACATCAAAAGATCCTGCATGTAACTGAAGTTCTTGTGTTTATGCACTTTCGTGTTTCCAGATCATAAAAAACAAAGGAGGGTTTCAAGACTCTAAGCGCTTCCAGCCGCCGTCGAACAACTTTACACTGAGCTTGCGCGTCTAACATCCAGTTACTTCAGCAGCACTTTAATCTATGAGGAGGACGACGGGTTAACGAGACCTCCTTGGTGGCCTCCTAAAGTTGTCGAGATTCGGCGCGAGACGGAGAGAAGAATTTCTTTCTTATTTTTAGGAGGGAGGAGGAAGCGAGACACGTTTTTTTTTCATCTTTACATTTTCTATATGCCCTTCCCAACTTTTACCATACTAATGCGAGCTTCTAACATCTTTCCACTGTCACAAACAGTCTCGATGGCACCCACTGGTCTGCTCTTCTGAATTCCTTTGTCTTACTTCGTCAGTCCAGGAGCGACGTCTTTACTGTTCCGTCACACAATCCGGGATGTAAAATCCCTCTTATCCTACGCCCAGCATACAGAGCCCCTAGGAAAAAAAAATGAAATAAAATAATAGTAATAAAGATATATGGCTGACATGGGATATGGACTCTCGACTTTTCTCTGCCCTTCGGGAGTAGGTCGCCAGTCACCATATCCAATGTCACACGTCTCCCGGGGGAACGTAAAGCTAAACCAACGACGTGATCATGACCAGTACTCTCTCTCTCTCTCTCTCTCTCTCTCTCTCTCTCTCTCTCTCTCTCTCTCTCTCTCTCAATGGACACCAAAGAAAACGTTTCGCCTCCAGCGACGTCTTAAAGACCCATCCGTCTCCCCTGACAAGAGGAACTCCCCCCCACCCCACCCCACCCAAACCCTCCGTCTCCCTCTCTCCCTCCAAGGACCTCCGCCTCCGTCTTCCCTCGACCTTATCGAGGCCATCGTCTTTAAATTTTTCACCGGCGTTCTACCAGCAGAAGAGGAAATAAAACACCTGATCCAGCCTAGGGAAGGTGGTGGACACCTGGGGGAAGGAGGAGGGGAGACACGGCACCAAGAGAGCGCGAGGAGGTCTCCGCCGGCGGCCAGGGATTAACCTGATCCTCCGCAGGTGTTAACACGACGCCTTCCTTGTAATATATCACTGTGATCCCCCCGAGGGCGGGGGGCACCACACGGCGGTGGCTGAGGATGGATGCCGCCGCTCTGACTTAGGACACGGGGGGGTGGTGGGTCGGGTCGCTGCTTCCTGTGACCTCAATGGTCCTGCACTTGTGATATCAGTTTGAATAAAAGGCGCTGCAGGAGATCCGGTAAAGACCCGCTCACTGGTGGCATGCTGATGTGTACCTCCTGTTTCCTCTCGCATCCCATCTTCATCCACGCCGCGCTCTCTCTCCTTCCCACTTTTGTTTCCCTTTCGGATTCCCTCCTCCTCATCTCTCCTTTCCTTCTCTCCTTCCCTTTGACGCATCACGCAAACCTCGCTTAAATTTTAAATGCCCCCGCCCCCCTCCGAACATCCACAAAGCATGGAGGTAACCCAATAACCCAACCACCCCAAAATAAGTAAGAACACAAGTTAACCAACCAGCGAGGCGAGAAATCAATGGGCCTGAGTGACACACGGGTATATACAGTCTCCCCCACTCCCTCCCCTCCAAAGAAAGCATCGGTCCCCCTGGGTCTTGAAGTTTCTAATAATCCACAACTGGACGACCGAGATTAACACCTGCCTTTGTTGTAAACTGCATCAGGTTGGCAGCGAAATTGAGTTTTATTCTTGCTCGGCCAGTTGTAAATTATTATAAACTTCAGGACATGGGGAGGCCGGCAAAACTTTTTTTTTTCTTTTTTTTGCGAGACTGTACATCCAGGTTATACACACCAACCATCTAGGTAGCCCCAGCAGTCCAACCAAACCAAAGCCAACGTGTTAGGCAAACCAGCCAGCAACCGTCAGAACCAACAAGGTAACTCGGCCACTTGTAAAATCGAGTCGCAACCCCGCCATCGACCACATCTCACCGGCAACACATGCAAGACATCACATCCAACGTTTCGCCAGACTCCCAAAATTAGGCAGTATTCTCGTGCGTTGGCTGGGCGGACATATGACTGAGCGACTGGCAGAGTGGTTGACTTGATGAACAAATAGGGACCTAAATGATTCGTCAACTGGGGCAGCTAATTAGCGGCTGAATGACAGGGAAGGAAATGCTTCGACTGGGAAGCACGAATGATTACTGAATCTGAAAGCAGTAATGAGACTGAGCGATCAGGGCAGGTATCTGGGCGTGCAGTGCCTGGAAAGCCAAGTAACGGCTGAAACTGGAAACTGAAAGCCCGGATCCCTGACTGGACACAGGGACGGCTGGAAAACTGAAGCCTGTGACAGAAAAACTGGAGCCCAGATTGTGTGGCGGTATCGGCTGGAAAACTGGAGCAGATGGGAGAAAGACTGGAGCCCAGGGTGTGAGGTGGGTGGCGGCTGGAAAACTGGAGCGGATGGGAGAAAGACTGAAGCCCAGGGTGTCAGGCGGGAATGACTGCAAAATGGAGCGGATGGGAGAAAGACTGGAGCCCAGGGTGTGAGGTGGGTGGCGGCTAGAACTGGAGCGGGTGGCAGAGAGACTGGAGCCCAGGGTGTGAGTTGGGTGTCGGCTGGAACTCCAGCGATGAATGTGGCCGTCCAGCGGCCACTTTACAATTACGTTGTGCAACTGAGCGCCATCGGTCCGTCACTGTCCGAAAGAAATTCATTTTCCAGGAATATTACGGTCACCAAGTTCATCCCGGCGTCCGCTCCAGCTAACAAATTATATGGAACAAAAAAAAAAAAAACTGCCTGTCTGGAAGTATTCGTAAAACTTTTGGAAAGTCCTTTTTCACGCCAGAAAATTCTTTATCCTTGTTTAAGAATTGTTAGTGCAACAGCGGATACAACAGCATTCTGAAATTCTCCAACAATGTTTGAAATTGCGTTTTACATATCCACAATACATTTTTTTCTATTTCCTACATGGATCTTTACGAAGATACTGAAAACGGAAGCAAAAAAAAAAAAAAAAAAACAACGATAAACGAACACAAAACACTGCAATTTTGATATAAAAGTCCGTTCCAGGGAACTGAAATCGCCCCCAAAACCGCTAGTATAACGTTTTTACTTGATTCTTATGTGGCCTGGTCCACATTACCATAAGTATTGGGTCTGCAGACTGTCATGGAACAGCTATCTTAAAAAAAAAAAAAAAAAAAAAAAGAAAAACAAAAAATAAACTACTGTAATATTCTTTTGGTATCACGAGAATATTCTGGTAGCATTGTATATGAGGTAGGTCAAACATGGAGCCGTGTGTGAATTCAACGTCAATTTATGTGCCCAAAATATACGTCCGATCCTTTGTTTTCAAGACACCATGAAATGCTCTTGGTATATAATATACATAATTACCATAGTACCTCTTTCTGAAAGGGTCCTGGTCTTCCAAGAATCCTTTTCTCCTTCTTGCCCCCCCCCCCCTCAGGGGCTCCTACAGTTCCAAGGCTACGCTACAGTCAGTAGCTGGGACAGGATGAACTCCTTTGAAGCAAAAACGTCTCCTGATGATACCGTCATCTCATTCGTCAACTGACAACATGCTCTAGCTTAGACTACTTACCCTTTACCTACTGGCAGATATATATATATATATATATATATATATATATATATATATATATATATATATATATATATATATATACACACACACGTAAACACGAAATATTCTCAGAAACGTATATCAAATCTGGTGATATAGTCAGTGTTACCCTAATCTGGAATTACAAATAACACAAAAACGCTACAATGGAAAAACAAAAAAGGGACACACACACACACACACACACACACACAAAGAGTTCTGGGATACAATGGAAGCAAGACAGGAACCCGTATCAATAGGGTTATATGATCTATACAAGCCTTCCTGTAATCCTGTCAACTCCTTCCACTCTGGTACCGGCCGACTCCCGCTGCTTCAATCGAGAGCCCAGTGCTGGGCAAATGTGTCGGCACAATAGCTGTGTAAAATAGAGGAAGAAGATATGGCCTAAATTTTCCCCCCCAAGATCCTTGGGATATCATTTTCACACCGACACACCGGCCAAAACCGGACAGCACAACTAAAACCCCGACTCGAGCGTCGACGTGCGTCATCTGGCACCCTTCACAACGCCTTCGGGAGGTTTATACGTCTCACTCGTCGTCGGGGGGAAACATGGGCTCACGTGACACCTTCAGCCCTTACTTCGTGTGGCGTGTCGCCCGGCGCCGCGGACAGTTTCGTGAGGGTATGCGCGTTGCTGGTTGGTGGAAATCTCGAGTTATTCCACAGCGTCTGGGAGGAGTTCTAGGAGTTCTCCTATTTGTCTTAACCACACGACAACCCTTTACCTGGGTCGAACTTCGCTACTCTCTCCAAATCGACAATGCATTTCCACATACACCAACTCCTGGAGAGATCACAACACTTACAACAACTGCTCCATTCCAACTCCATTTTCAGATCCACACCTCCTGAAGCGATCACAAACCGCTCGAGATCAACAATGAGCCTTCAAATATTGAACGTCTGGAGTGGTACCATCAAAACATTCGAAGAACGACCGCTCCTCATCAACAATGAATATCCCAAATGCTTTAAACCTCTGCAGGCGATCACAGCCGTACGATGTCAGAACTGGCAGACCTCACAGCACCCGTGCCTGACACACCCTCGGGTCTTAATATACGTATAAGTGTCTCGAATTCTTATGGGGGTGGTTGGCGAGTCCTGCCTCCTCCTGGAACCAGATCTGGATCCTCGCTCTTCTTATCCACATCTTCCCCTCATCTTTCACCAGCTCTTCCGACAACTCTCTCTCTCTCTCTCTCTCTCTCTCTCTCTCTCTACCCCATATTCCCCTCGACTCTTTCATCTTAATCAATCTCCTCCTCGTCCTCCTCCTCCTTCTCCTCCCAACCGGCCTCTAATTCTACTGGCCATAGCCTTGCCACCTTCCTTCCCTCCTCCCCTCCTGACGACCGTCCCACCCCCTTCCCCCCCGGGTGATTTACACCGACAGCACCAATACCTGGGCTGTCGTCTGGTGGGTGCTCACGACACACCGTCCTCGCTGCTACTGCTGCTGCTATTGCCCCCTCAACGCACCACTCCGTCTTGCCATCACCCGACCCCAACCTGGGACCTATATATATATATATATACATATATACCTCAGCTCCAACATACACCCCTATATATAATCTACATCTATCTATAACTGTCCTGGGACGCCCTTCAAAGAAAGGGTCCTGACGTTACACAGGACCTCTTTCCAGGAGCTCCATGCAGCTCAAAGGCTGCGCTACTTCCAGTAGCAGGGAAATGATGGACTCCTTTAGGGTGAGAAGTTCTTTGACGTGATTGTACACCGACACACACATACACACTTGGATCGCTCGTTGACATGGGTGCACAAAAACCCATCAACCAGCCATCCGCAGCGGCGTGGCGCACCACGCTGCTCCTCTTCAACACACAAACCCAGAACTTCCTTCCGCTCTTTCTCCGCTCCCCAAAGACGAAGCGCATCGCTACATCTCTCCTTCCGGCGTACCCTTTCTCTTACAGCCCCTCCCCTCCCTTAAATCCTTCTTAATCGCCCCATCGCTGGAGGAATTGAACGAGGGGGAGATCACAAGATGAGGGAATGGCATCTTCGTTTTCTATCAGCTAATTCAGGTAACGTTAATATCCGTTACGTCGACGAAGGTCTGCTGTCAAGATGTTCACTACACCTTTACTCCTCCAGGATAACACCACCATACCCACAACATTACGACCTGCCCTCATTTTTCACCTCTCGTACAGAGCTGGGAATGAGGGGTTTTCCCTGACTAGCGCTGGCTGTCTCTCATACTGAGCTGGGGGTGAGGGGTTCCCCTCACTAGTGCTGGCTGTCTCTCATACTGAGCTGGGGGTGAGGGGTTTCCCCTCACTAGTGCTGGCTGTCTCTCGTAAAGAGCTGGAGGTAAGGGGTTCCCCTCACTAGTGCTGGCTGTCTCTCATACAGAGCTGGGGGTGAGGGGTTCCCCTCACTAGTGCTAGCTGTCTCTCATACAGAGCTGGGGGTGAGGGGTTCCACACTAGTTGTGGGAGAGCCGATCCCTAGTAGAGGGTGGTGCTCTTCCCTCTCCTCGCCCCCACCCAACTCACGCCCATGTCACACTACCCTCCCCTCGCATTTCCATGTCCTTAACATTTCTCAATCCTCGAACTCTACACACACACACACACACACACACACACACACACACACCTTCCTCCACACGCCACCCCCTCAGAGAGTGGCTGAATCCCTCCCTTCACGCTTCTCTCTCTCTCTCTCTCTCTCTCTCTCTCTCTCTCTCTCTCTCTCTCTCTCTCTCGATATACAAATCTCCTCACTGATATCTGATACCCGAGTCCCCTCGCACCGATCACCTTGTCCTCCTCTCCCCTGACACCACTAGCCTCTCCCATGACATTCTCATTCTCCCCCCCCCCTCACTCACCCCCACCGGTCTCTCTCTCTCTCTCTCTCTCTCTCTCTCTCTCTCTCTCTCTCTCTCTCTCTCTCTCTCTCTCTCCCCTTGCACTAACCACCTGAAACGTAACCTCCTCCCCTGCCGTCTGCCTTCTCCTTATACGAACTGTCCCTCTCCGCCTCCCCCGCGCGTGTGCGCGCGCGCTCTATCCCCCGCCCACCCCCCTTTCACTTGATCCCGCCCAGAAGATATGAAATCCTGGCGAAGAATCCCATAAGCTTTATCGAGCCAGTCATAGTTTCCAGGCTGCCGGCGCTCCTGAATAAGGTTCGTTCCTCCCTTTTATCCAGTATCAGCCGGAGAGGACCGACCCCTCCCCGAGATATCGCGAGATCTCGAGTAAAATCGTCTATAAAAGGTGTCGCGGGCGCTTCGTCAAAGGTGAAAAACGCTCAAAGGAAATGGGTCATATCCTGCTGCAGGAATCACCTCCCCCACCCTTCTCTCCTCCTCCTCCTCTTCCTTCGCTATAGGGTCTCGTCTCTTTTTTTTAAACCGATTCAGATCCTATACGGCGGCTCCTCTTCTTCCTACCTGCATCCTACGACCAATGCTGGCGAGGACCCATCCTCCCTGGTAGTCAGTCCCCCGTGGTTCCCACAGTTCCCAGCTGCACGGAAGGCAAATCCCCCAATAACAGTGGTGCCAGTCTATCTCTTCCCGAACACTGAACAGTTATAAAAGAACATGCCGGCGTAAGCTGATTATATGTCCAGATACACGAGAATCCAGACACGGCCTGGACGTGATGGCGATAAAACTGGAAATACGTATGACACGCGACGTGTCTAACTAACGCTGTGTTTGCGGGGAGTTTTACGGCACAGTGGCCCGAACTTTTGTTAAGTGTTGAATATTTCAGCCACATTTGCGGGGGATGGAGGGGAATATGCGAGTATAAAGACGGGAGTCCACACCGGCACAATACGCTAGGTAACGTGTGTACACTATGCATGTACCTGTGTGTCTCAGGCAAAGGCTAACTTGTACAAAATTAAGTCTTACGCAAACTGCTTCAACTGTGATAACCATCACTTCCCTACACAATGACGTTACTGTGAACAGTCTCCTTAGCAGTACATAAGCAAACATATACAAACGTACGGTACAAACAGTGACATGCACATTGCAGTACCCCTCCCATTCCCCTGAACGAGGATAGGCTAAACTATGAGAAGCCTGTCCTGTTTGTTCCTGTTTCTGTCTGCAGACGCCAAGCAAGTTGCAGGACGCCCGATGACTAACCCCCATGCACATTTACCATCAATTCAACCATTTCCTTGGCAAGATAGATAATGCTCTCTGATGGGGTGATATACTCAGGAAAATGTGCTGACACTGAGCGGGAATATTATGCCGGCAAAACAGGAGGTCTGAATAGGAAAAATGACTGAGATAAATGGTTATACCTCTGAACAATGCCATTCCGGCGTCCTCTGACGAATCACAGGGGTTTACTGTCAAAGCGCTTGATCGGTATAAGCCCGAGACCAAAGGTCAATGACCAGCTGGTCAGTGCAGCGGCACCCAGTCCACTGCGGCAGTCCAATAAAGCAAGAACGGGCGTTGTAGAGAGATGGATGGATGGAACAAAAAAAAACAACCAGACACTGTCTAACGAGCACCTGAAGTTACTGCTTCCGTCCCACAGAACAAGACGAAGACCAAAAGAAAAAAAAATCAAGTAAACTAGACGAATGAGAAACGAGAGGAGAAACAAAACAGGAGAAGGACACCAACAAAGCACAAAGGAAGGAACGAACTAGACCATATATCAAGGACGACACAGCGCGAGTGATGGCCGGGTCGGTGGACGCCCACGTACCGCTTGTGGCGCGACAATACTGGACCTGGCGGAAGTCTGCCCGTCCATACCCTCTGTGGCATGGGTACATCATTAGGGGAGGAAGCAAGGCAGTGGCGGAGGATGGGATAGGGAGATACCGAAGTGGCAGCAGTGAGGTAAGTGGAGTGGAATGGGGAGAATGGGGAAGAGGGAACGGAATAAGGAAAGGAGGAAAGATGGAGTGGGACGAAGGGAGAGGATGGAAGATGGAATGCAATGGGAAGTGGTGGAAAGATGTAGTGGAAAAGGAAGAAGACGACAGATACAGAGGAGTGTGGAAAAGGAATATAGATTGGAATAGGTAGAAGAGGGAAGGGGCAATGGAATGGAAAGAGGAAGTAAAGTGAGAATGAAGTGTACGTGGACCAGACACACTGTATCACCCACAGCTTCATCATCCTACATCCTCTCCAGCATAATCCTGCGTCCTCCCCAGCACCCTCCTACGTCCTCCCAAGCATCCTCCTACGTCCTCCCCAGCATCATCCTACATCCTCTCCAGCATAATCCTACGTCCTCCCTAGCATCCTCCTACATCCTCCCCAGCACCCTCCTACGTCCTCCCCAGCATCCTCCTACATCCTCCCCAGCACCCTCCTACATCCTCCCCAGCATCCTCCTACGTCCTCCCCTCATCACCTACGCCGATAATGAGGACAATTAACATCATTTTAACATATAACAATCCACACATCAGTGTTGAGGGGCTCATCACACATATCCGGACAATACAGTGCAAGAAAATACCTCTTGAATCCACTGATAGTCATGCAGGGGTCAAGTACACTATGCACGGTGGTGGTGGTGGTGCCGCTGCTGCTCCGGCCGGAGGGCGGGGTGTGTGTGTGTGAGAGAGAGAGGTTATATTGTGAGCGGCAGTTTGACAACGCGTCTGGTCAACATCAGCAGGAGGAGAGCACCTCCGAGCCGTCATGTGAGGCGATAAGGGTCACCATCGACCGTCTGGCTGTGTCCCGCCCCTCGTCCATCACACACACACACACACACACACACACACACACACGACGATCCTGGCGGCTACAGTAGCGTCAAGGTCGGCTAACCCAGTCCAAAATTCCTTTACAAGTTCCTTTACCTAAACCATTTGCTCAGTGCCATACTGTCGACAGTATTATATATACATATATATATATATATATATATATATATATATATATATATATATATATATATATATAAATAACTTTATCAGTTCACCTAAATTCTTTTACTTTACCGACGAAGACACGCCAGTTACTCTATTCCGTGTGTGTGCGTGCGTTAAGTCGGTCCTCAACAATATAATCAATGTAATCACATATATGTGGCCAACGCTGAAAGAGATTTACGCCAGCCGCTGAGAGAGCTTCTTTATTTACTGTTACGGCCCGAGGCTAACTTGTATAATAAACCTTTTACGTGGAATCGTTTGAAGTTCTGGGATGCGTGCACCTCCTGCAAGGGGACACGGGGGTCTCACTCAAAGCGCGAGCCTTCATTTACTCCCGGCAGAAAATTGGAGTAAAGACGTGAAAGGGAAAAAGAGGCACGCTTATGCTCCTTAAGAGATTAGCATTGTCGGCATAATTCGCACGCTTTGAAGTCTGAACTTCTTAAGCAGGATCGAGTCCCTGAGTGGAAAAGGATTCAAAAGAAAACACGATTCTGAATATTTCATCACTTCGCGATGCACCCCTGACAACACTGATAAGCTATGAGATAATGACAAGAAAAAAATAATATTGTAGTTCCAATCGCCTTTCACATACTCATCCCCCGTCACCTACGTTTATCCACAGTTTTGTAATTACGTGGAGGGATACATACACCCCCGCCTCACCGACACCAACTACACCGTCGCATCACACACTACACGCCCCATCCACAACGTATATACACACAAACACCCTCGACCCGCACACACCAGCA
>NC_092287.1:7785296-7790296 GCF_036320965.1 Panulirus ornatus
GTAATAAGAATTTACAGACATGCTTTTGGCTAGAGAGCTTTCACAAAAAAAATGAAAATGACCTGACCAAGCTGGAGGAATGCGTGGCAAGAATTCCCGCAAGGTAGTCAATGATAGAAATGCCCGTCATGTGAAACACCCGAGGAGGAGTGTGTGCCGGTAGAAGCCACTCGCTCCACTCCCACTCCCTCGCGCTCTCCCCCACCGACGGAAGACATACTCCGACGAAACCAGAGCCATCATGAGTTTAACGCATTTACTATTTATTCCTCGACCATGATAAGAGAAGCCATGAGAGAGAGAGAGAGAGAGAGAGAGAGAGAGAGAGAGAGAGAGAGAGAGAGAGAGAGAGAGAGAGAGACTTACCAAGGAGCTTTTTACCAACAGGCAAGGCTAGCGCGTAGTAGCGCTCACCGCCGGAAAATGTATCTGAGTTACATGCACTCATAACCTAGTCGTATTGCGTACGCACACAGTACCTCGAAGTCCAGAGCCGATGCAGGAACCCTCGATTCCGGGGCGCGATGCACGAAACCACACCAGCAGCGCGATAAATTCAAATAATCAAATGACAACGGGAGCTCGGCTGAAACCGTGCAATCGGCACCTCCCATCATTATGCTCTCTCTCTCTCTCTCTCTCTCTCTCTCTCTCTCTCTCTCTCTCTCTCTCTCTCTCTCTCTCTCTCTCTCAAAACTAACAGCGTCGGAAACAAAGCTGCTAACGTAACGAGTGTAGATGACAAGACCGCACAATGGTCTATGTGAATCGCCCGGCCCCCCCCCCCATTGTTGCTGGCCCGCCTCGCTCCGTGATCAAAGCCACACACGTTATGATTTTTTCGCCGCTCCGTCAGGAGAGAGTTGGTGGTTCATGATTATGATGCATGATGTGGTTATTGCTACTTACATTATCATTATCATTATTATTATTACTATTAGTATTATCATTATCACTATCATTGTTATTATTATTATTATTATTATTATTATTTTCATTAGCTTTATTTGTTACCATTATCATTATTAGTTTTTATTAACTCTAGGTAAGGGACTCATTATCATTGGCATTACTATTGTCATTGTTGTTGTTTTTGTTATTATCTCTGTTGTTGTCCTGTTGGTAAGGGATCTATTGTTGTTGTTGTTATTTCTATTATCATTATTATTATCTTGTTGCTGTCTTCTTGGTAAGGGATTAATTGTTACTGATGATATTACTATTATTTCATTATCATAGTTGTTGCTGTCCTGTCCTCTTGGAATGCTCTGTTCACCTGCTGCTGACGCTACCTCGCTCACGCGGGAAACAGCGAACATACATGAAGGATTATTTATTTATACTTTTACTTGATCGCTGTTTCCCGCGTCAGCAAGGCAGCGGCAGGAAAACACACACACACACACACACACACACACACACACACACACAAGAAAGGCACATTCGTTCACACTCAAGGCCGGCCCTTGAATGCGTCACGGCCAGGAACAGAAAACCGCTACACTTAACAACACTTTTTCCTGCATACGTTTGTATAATGAAAACTGCGATTTAATTTCACAATGAGGAATAATTTTGGATGATACGCGGAGGATTTCGCAGCGCTTCCAATTTTTTTTTTTTTGCCTGTGTTACAGTCGTGTGGTCTTTAAACCCTTGGGTAAGAGGATGACGACCCTTGAGCACACAATGGCCTGGCTGCCTTCTTCACCTGGCCCACCTGACCCTTTTTTTAAGGGTTTGGTAAAGAAAAAAATAAAGGGCTAAAAGCCATCGTATTCGAAGGTCTCTTTTGTGGCCAAGGCTCGTTCGTACCTTCGTACTCAAGGATCGTACCATCGTGCTCAGTGGTCGTACCGTTGTGCTCAGTGGTCGTATCGTTGTGCTCAGTGGTCGTACCGTCGTGCCTAATGTTCGTACCGTGGTGTTCAAGGGGTTAATGCTTTACACACACACACACACACACACACACACACACACACACACCTGGCCTGGAGTACATCTTTCATGATCATCTGCCACACCTTGTTACAACAAATATACCAAACGTCGAACTATTATGAAAATAACGAACACTCCCTCTGATTAAACCATCCTTAGAGAAAACATTGGAAACATTCTAGCTGGCTGGTCATATTCTAGTACCATTTGTGAGTTACAACCAATGCTTGCTTGCTACCTCTGCATCTACAAACCTTAACAACATAATTAGGTTTCCATTATCAAGGTCAACTAACATCACCAGCATCATACCCCAGACTTAACAAAAGGAGAAAAAAACGTTCTAACATGAAATACGTGTTCTGTGTACATGACAAATATGATCGTGGAACGTGCCTGGTCCAACACATATATACCGTTCCATCATCCCCAAAGCTAGATCCTCAAGACGTAAATAACTTTAATGGGATGAAACTGTTCTGTTCTCATACACAATACTGTCATTTTTTTCTTTTTAAAATGCCATGCCTAAACAAACTTAAAAAAGCCGTGAGAAGCTGATGTCCCGTACCCAGAAATACCAGAAGTTACTGGAACGAGAGAGAGAGAGAGAGAGAGAGAGAGAGAGAGAGAGAGAGAGAGAGAGAGAGAGAGAGAGAGAGAGGATGGTTTTTGAGAAGCAAATGTCAGATAATTACGAGGGCGAAATGAACAGTCATATATTTTTGAGGTGAACGCCAATGGGTCAAAGGGGATTAATTGGCAACTGTTTCAAGAAGAAACGCAAAATTTCGGGATGGGAAGCCCTTCTAAAAAAAAAAAAAAATAATTCTTCGTATCCAGGAACATGTTTTGGAATTACTGATAACACTGTGCAAATTTCGAGGTCTTTTCATCCAAAAATGTTGTGGTTTTTCCTCGTTATTATTAACCACTTCGGCCCAATGGCAAAAATCTCACGCACAACATTGGCAATTTACAAAAATTTACACAATGACACGCAACATTTTAACATTAAAAATTTACACTCCGAAACGCAACATCTTGATTTACAAAAATATACACGCCGAAACGCAACATTTTGATTTACAAAAATTTACTCGCCGAAACGCAACATCTTGATTTACAAAAATATACACGCCGAAACGCAACATCTTGATTTACAAAAATTTACTCGCCGAAACGCAACATCTTGATTTACAAAAATTTACACGACGAAACGCAACATCTTGATTTACAAAATTTACACACCGAATACACATCTTCATTCACAAAATTTACACGCCGAAAACACATCTTAATTTACAAAATTTACACGCCGAAAACGCAACATCTTTTTTTCGTTAGAAATGTTACGTGAAATAAAAAAAAAAAAGGGGGGGGGAGGTGTTAAGTCTCCATCTCGTGAATTACGACGAGTCTCTTCGATGAACTGCCTTCAGCTCGGCCGATGCCTTTGTCTGAGGTCAACCAACAGCCACCACTACACAGCTGTGACCTCTGCTGGCTCTGCCTTCCACGACCACCTACAACACCTCGCTACGTTCGCAAATGACGAAAATAACGAATATATGAAAAAATAAGTCTCTCTCTCTCTCTCTCTCTCTCTCTCTCTCTCTCTCTCTCTCTCTCTCTCTCTCTCTCATTCTCTCTCCTACCTCTGGCCAAGTCCAGAGAGCGGTCACAATTCTCCACCGCCATCATCAACATTCCGCAAAGCACCATATACATTTCCAAATTACAGGTATTATACCCGCTCCCGCCTCCCCTTCCCTCCCCACCCGCCTCTCTCTCTCTCTCTCTCTCTCTCTCTCTCTCTCTCTCTCTCTCTCTCTCTCTCACACACACAAGTTATCACCAGGCGAGGGAGGGAAAGGACAAGAAAAAAAAAAAATGTATATTTCGGTCATGACACCGTGATGTATGTGATAATGAGAGAGAGGGAGGAGAGAGAGAGAGAGAGAGAGAGAGAGAGAGAGAGAGAGAGAGAGAGAGAGAGAGAGAGAGAGAGAGAGAGAGAGAGAGCATTGCTGAGGCATGCGGACGGCAATACAGTGATAATAACGTCCCGGGCACCACGGCAGCCAAGTCGGCCCCCCCCTTTTCACTTCCCACCACGCACTACCTGTCGACATGGTAAGCTGTCGGGCGCTGTTGCTGCTGTTGTGTGTGTGCGGGGCTGCCAACCGCTGCGGGGGGAGCCTGGCCCCTTCGTCCCGACGCGAACCACCACCCTCAAAACACATCCCCTAACGACTCGAACTACTGCTTTTCAAGGCAGGACCGCCGGTGTGCCTCAAACACACAACGTCCGTCCGCCCAGAAACAATCGACTTCAAGTTAGGGGTCGATCGACCGCAAACCTGTATATAACTGGTATCTTTCATCCTCGCTTTCTTCAGTGGCCTGAGCAGCGCGCTGCATTACCTACCGCCAGTGGGAGAACATAAGGTTTTATTTTTAATTTTCTCTCCGTTGTACAACACATAAATATAATTCATGACCCATCGCAAAAGTCTTCCTGAGATAACAGCTTTACAATTTCTTTCAGTATTGCAACGGTATTCATACAACAAATATCATATGAATTAACACATGACATTCTAAAAGCCTTTCTAACTTTTGCATGATTGCGAAACCCTGGCAATTCTGTTTAGCCCTGCGTAGAAAACGTAATATGAAATGTTTTCCGGTTTGCGTGGAGCGCTATGATTTTTCAGACTATTCCTAAAACACTCTAGTAATCTCATGTTCCAATATATAATAAACCAGCCCGCCCTACTTGGTTTGTATTCACCCTATATATTTTAACCCCCCCCCCCAAAAAAAAAAAAACTAAAGGACTCATTATATTCCACTCATTACATTCCACCCGGCAATTTTCTTTCTCCAAGAGTTTTACAGGTGGACTTAAGTAAACCTCTTGTTCTCAGTGCCTCACTGGGTAAGAAACCACCGCCACTTTGCTAAATGTTATACGAAGTCTTGCTTTCTTACTGTATCTAAAACAATACAGTACCTCCCTAGTTCTGATATATATATATATATATATATATATA
>NC_092287.1:7792796-7795296 GCF_036320965.1 Panulirus ornatus
TTCTTTTTTCTTTCTTTCAAACTATTCGCCATTTCCCGCATTAGCGAGGTAGCGTTAAGAACAGAGGACTGGGCCTTTGAGGGAATACCCTCACCTGGCGCAATTCTCTGTTCCCTCTTTTGGAAAAAAAAAAAAAAAAAAAAAAAAAAAAAAAAAAAAAACGAGAGGGAAGGATTTCCAGCCCCCCGCTCCCTCCCCTTTTAGTCGCCTTCTACGACACGCAGGGAATACGTGGGAAGTATTCTTTCTCCCCTATCCCCAGGTAAAATAATAGAGGTAAAATGAGAGGAAAAAAAAAAGGGTTCTCTGGTTTTCCTTTGGGCTTACCTGAGGCTCCCGCGGCCAATCAATCCTGATGGAGAAAACAGGAGGAACTCTCACAATACCACCACCAACCACACATCGACTCCCCTGCCCTACGCTGCTGTAAACCGCCCCAGCGATGCTACCACCAGGGGAAATTACTAACATGGAAAACCAATGCTACTTGCCATGTCAAGCCAGAACCTCCCCCTTAACACACCCACACAACCCTGTCAGTTCTTCGAGATGCCATCTGCTGAATTCGTAAAGGCCGAAGCAATCTCTTATTCTCCCTGAGGGGGTGTGTGATGATCCTCGCTCATCACCGACTCTCTCGCTTGCCCTCTTTTTCAACCCCTGCGCCTTCCTCTCGACTTCCTGACGCTTTGCTCTTGTACACCTCCCAGTCACTCGCACTATTACATATACCCGCACAAGCAGTTGCCATTTTGGTAGTACAGTAATGCAGGCACCTCATCGTACTTTGGATGACGTCTCTATTGTCATGAGAACAATCATTTGAAAATCTGATTCCGACCTGTAATAACGAGGCCCAAACACGTCGTTAACAGCCATGGGATCAGAGGTGGTACTACCGGCACTCCACCCCCCCCCCCCTTTACACACACACACACACACACACACACACTTTTAAGAAACACAGTCTTTCTGGCACCAGCGACAACACCATTCCTACTCACCGCTCAAAACAAACACACCTCGGCAGTCAAGCCAGCGGCGCGCGATGCATAAGAGCAATGCCAACAACACCCTTAGATTTTCTCAGGGTGTTGTCTGCACAACATGCAAAACATCAGCGGTATCGGCAACACAAACCAACGGCGCGTATGTCGCATACCAAATCTTTATTAGTTCTCTCTCTCTCTCTCTCTCTCTCTCTCTCTCTCTCTCTCTCTCTCTCTCTCTCTCTCTCTCTCATACACACACACACACACTCAGTCATTAGGTAACATCGCCGGGACATTTTCTTGTTATCTTACCCGAAAGAAACAAGGTGATAAAACATGGTCGTAACAACTATATAACGAGCACTGACTGTGTGTGTGTGTGTGTGTGTGTGTGTGTGTGTGTGTGTGTGTGTGTGTATCGATCCTCCAGTCTTCTACACACGTGCGCGTAATGAACCTAGTCACACACTAACGCGCTAACTGGCGTTTGTTAAGACCAGTGTATTGAAATCTAGGAATCCTCACACACACCTCAGGCCTTCAATAACATATAGTTGTTCAGTTTCTACAACCAGTACAAAACAATCCTTGTACGTAAGATAATCGAGGGACAATTGTACACATCCAGCATTCACGAAAAGCAACTGTATGGTATCCGAATCGACAGTGAATACATCCTAAATTCATACAACATTCATATAAATTGTAAATCGTGAAGGGTTCTTCAAACCTTATTGTCTGGTACAAGGAGCTAAACCCAACCATTTGATCAATTATCCACAACTGGAGGATCCACAATGAGCAAGGTCCTAGGCAAGAATAGATGGTTTGATCAATTATCCACAGCTAGGGGATCCACAATGAGCCAGGTCCTAGGCAAGAACAGATGGTTTGATCAATTATCCACAGCTGGAGGATCCACAATGAGCCAGGTCCTAGGCAAGAACAGATGGTTAGATCAATTATCCACAGCTGGAGGATCCACAATGAGCCAGGTCCTAGGCAAATACAGATGGTTTGATCAATTATCCACAGCTGGAGGATCCACAATGAGCCAGGGCCTAAGCAAGAACAGATGGTTTGATCAATTATCCACAGCTGGAGGATCCACAATGAGCCAGGTCCTAGGCAAGAACAGATGGTTTGATCAATCATCCACAGCTGGAGGATCCACAATGAGCCAGGTCCTAAGCAAGAACAGATGGTTTGATCAATTATCCACAGCTGGAGGATCCACAATGAGCAAGGTCCTAGGCAAGAACAGATGGTTTGATCAATTATCCACAGCTAGAGGATCCACAATGAGCCAGGTCCTAGGCAAGAACAAACTGTTTCCCTTTATTAACCAGTACGTCAACACTTATCAAACAGTATTTCAATTAACATGTAATCATCCACTTACCATCCTCAACTGACGGAAACTTACGACACATTTCCCAGGATTCAATCTTGCGACACGGTATCAAAGACTCAAATTTACGACACATTATCCCAGACTCAAAAGTCAC
>NC_092287.1:7800296-7865296 GCF_036320965.1 Panulirus ornatus
TATTCTCAATACTACAGAGGACCCGGTGGCGTGGCTGCGAATCCGGTGCACTACATACTTCTGCAACTGGGAGGAGATATGCAACACTTCCACAGTCAAATCATCTACGGAAATATGATTATTTTCCTGAAGTTTACAATGAGAGTGTCTCCTCTGTGACCACAGTCTAAGCCAGGGGTACTTAAGCGTGTTATGTATGTGGATCCGCTGTGTCTGTACTCGGCCACATTCACCATATATCCAGAATTACACCGGGATTGAAATCACTATCAATAACAGATAATATCATCCAAACCCTTACTAGAGACGGTACTGATGGTAAGATTTTATCTATTTCACTTATCTATTTTCATCCTGTGCATCACAGGTTGAGAACCCTTGACCTGTCAGCTAAGGGTTTTCAAACTGGCACACCAACCTTTATGGTTACGCCACAGATTGGAATTCCATGGGGTACTCAAACACTCTCGGCAATGAACAACAAATATGAAGACTCGGAAAATCAAAAACCATACTCGTTCATTCATCGTAAAAATGATGATCATAAATTCCCCCCCCTCCCCCCCATGAAAAAAAAAATCTCAGAATGAATCGGAAAATATTGAGCTTCAGTTTAGGTAACTGAGTGACGTATGTGTGGGGGGAAATTATTCAAAAGCTTCCAAGCACGACCGTTCGTCATTTTTCGTCCGGCCGTCGCAATGACAACGTTGTGTGTGTGTGTGTGTGTGTGTGTGTGAAATGACGATACGTTGCACCCTGCTCTATCAACACCGCAGCTGCGGTAAACGGGGTAGGATATACGTCTTAATGTTACTGTTTTACAACAGGCTTTATGGTAACACAGCATACCCGCTGCGTTTTGCTAAAACGCCGTTAAGAACAACCAATTAAAATATGCGAAACTGTTTGACCCATGATGGTAACCCACAGTAAGGGGTTTGCTCAGCGTATAAGAGGTTCGAGACCTCCCAACTCTAAGCAAACCTGGGGATCAGAGACGGGTAAAAGCAAGCACCTGCGAACGAACAGATGCGCGTCTTGGAGCAGGTCGCCCCGATGTTACCCACCGCTCCACAAGGCGGTCGGTTAGGCTAGTATGCCGGCACTCATTCAATATCTACCCAATAGCCTAGGGTTGTACCTCGCTGCAGAACACCTACCATAGACCATCTGGAGCTACTACACCGGCAGGTAAACTCGCCAGAGACCAGGGCATCGCATGCACTGTGCTGTGCATCGTCAGGTGTCTGCTGCTCACCACACCAAACAAGGCGAATGCGTCGCTCAGTAATGTGTGGTGCCTGACGCATCAGCAGCAGCAGCGCTTTTCCCCATGTGTCTCGTCTGAGTGCACTGAGCACTGTGCGTCATGTTAACGTAGCGCACACTCGAGAAATCTGTATAACAAAGTGCCTCATAAAGGTGTGTGTGTGTCTGTACTTAGTGAATCATTAATGTGCGCTTGTGGGAGTATGAGCGGCGTGCGTGTGTTATCGCATAATGGTGAACATATCGCTCGCTGCATCTTGAGTACTGTACCGCTCATTAAGTGTCAGTGAGCTGTGAGAACCGATTGGTACATTACGACAATACATCAACTATTTCACGTGGTATGTGCACAAAGCAATGACTGTTCCTTCTTTATTCTTTTATGTAATCTGTTCGGACTCATCTGCCCTTCATGTTGAATTACACGAAACCATTTGGACATTAGGTACAATTTGTCGTTATGTCGCCCAAATGATACGACTACTCAAAATGCCCACTGTCTACCATCACCTACTGGAATTTGACTCTCATCATTAAGGGTACTCGACTTAAGGTCTGCGGTTCTCTTTTTCCCTGCTATTTGTGTAACATGATGCCAATGCTCTTCCCTCGCACAGTTTGGTCTCAGCCCTGCCTTTGATGTGTAGCTAAATCTTACCGACCGCTTCGTTTCCTCCCTAGAACCCATCAGCAACAGAATAATTGATCTGTGAATCATACCTGGTATAGATGTGTCCTCTCGCGTTCCTCTGGTGTGGGATAGGATTCTCTCGGGTACCCTGCCTTACGTTTCCTCGTTTTCCACTCTTTCCTTCTTTTTTTTTTCATATATACGACTTACAATTCTCACTGGGACAAAAATGTTCACTTAATTATCCATAAGTACCATATCCTGGAAAAAGGAAAACTACGATAAATAAATGCGTCACAGGAGTAGGAAACAAAGAAAACGTTTTTACCTATCCCTTTACCTTATTACCTTAATCAACATCAAAGAGCCTTTTCAGTTCACTAACAAATATCCCCAAAAACCTGACCAGTGCACAATGGTGATCGAACGTCTATGGACCACACCAAATGCCGTCATGAACGCACCTTCCTCTTCACTGACTAGGCTGATTAATGAAATGAAACTAACGCCTTCCTAATACACCTTCAAACCTCGCACAATCATGCCACCGCCTCAAAAAATATCATTCTACTCTCGTTCACTAAACTGATTAATCAAAGGAAACTTAACGCCTTCGTATTACCCTTCCAGCCTCGCCCACAACATCCTAGCATCCACATTGGACATGTCTCTAGCTCTGTATAATTCATCCACGGCACATCCACCTCTTTCATAGGCCACTTATCAGTTATTCACCAACTTTTTGTCTGGTTCACGTCCTACGTCACAAACACTTCAATTTGTCTTTACACTACGCACTAAAATATTCTAATACCGCAGCCAAATTGCGGGGAAAGACCCAATCACTCGCAAAACGCGAACGTCCCATCAATTCCCAAAATCGAAAGCAAGAACAAAAGTGTTGCTCATTTGATTGATATAAATACTTTTCGTTAATGAATGTTTAAACCAAAGCCAGCCGTCCTATTGTTCACCAGAAACATCACAGTACAAACCCGGGCCTGGGGGTTCCTGTATTCTTCACAAACATGTGCATACAGACCAAAGTCTCTATTGTTCCCGGTATTCAACTGCATGTCAACATATATGTTAATAGTCTATCAATTAATCATGCACCAAAAGGATATCAGATTATTAATCTTTTTCAAAAGTGTGGGGTACACTGTAATGTTCACCAACACAATGGTCAGAGCTATCTTACAGTTACAGATTTCTCTCCTCTTTTCTGTAAAGCATAACTTCCACAGACAGCTGTATTTTTGGACTTTATACAGCAAATCTGATTAATGGTCCACAAGTATCTAATTTCCACACCTCAGCAATACATCAGTTTGAGATGAAGCATGTCCAATACCGTTCCGTGGGTAATTCCTGCCTGTCGTGTACCAAACTGCATGATAGCTAAGATCCTGGTCATGTATTTCAAACCTGTATTTCATTTTCAGTTCACACAGGCTCGTTAATATTAGCCTATATATTTCAAGAGCTGACGGATGGGAAAGTGATATAATGTTTGACCTGCTAAATGATATATAAACTAGTTCTAGCATTATTTAAGTGAAACTGCACTAAACACAGAGTATGAACTATTTCTCTAGTTCGAGCTCTAGAACATGGGTCAAAATTTCATTTAACAGTGTGGGGAAAGTTAATTAGTAATGTTCTAGCTCAAATGAAAAGTGTGTTGCATTAAACATACTTAGGCTAACAGCCCAAAACTGTGACACACACAAAATAATGCTAGATTTCTTTAATTTCTTTAAAATGCAAAAAACATTCAAATAAAAAGGTCAGGGTTGATCATCCTGAACAATGTTTCAAATAATTCAAATCATAATAACAAAAGCAACTGTACTGCAGCTCTCCTTATGAATGAAATTTATAAACATATCTAAATAAAGTATGAATAGAAACAGTTACAAAAAAAATAATTTTAGTACTGTCTAATATTAGAGCAGTCTACCTAAAACTTGAAAAAAAACATTTGATACCATAAGAGAATTTACAGCAGTGGTTAGTGTACCAAAATACTAAAAAAAAACCAAGTTACTGCAAACTATTAGATCTATTAACAAGAAGGAACAAGTTCTTTACTGTGTTTTCAAACAAGTTTAAACAAATTTTTCATCAAGAAGTTTTACAGCTTTCAATGCAAGCATTGTTTCCAAGAAAATTAATTAGCACTGTTTAAATAAAATCTAAAATGCTCTGGTTATCTTTCTTTCTAATCGCAAATCCTAATGCAAATGGAACTTAATTTATGATAATCTACCTTGCACTGAGTAAAACATGTTTTTTTTTTCTCTTTCTTAATTTAGCAAGGCATTGTTGTTGTATTCCATGCACTCATTATACAAAATTAATGAATATGAACAATGTATAGCTAACACCTATCAATAATTCACATCATACATTAAAGAAATACTACTCCAAGCTATCTATTTCCATACTTAAATATGCACATGCACAATGGTTCAAATCCAATCTATCATGAAAATATTCATTTCGACAACAATGCTAAATGAAGTGTCATGATCGTGTGATAGGTTTAAAACTATGTTATGACCAAGATAGTAGCTATACTAGGTTTAAAACTATGTTATGCCCAAGACGACAGCTATACTAGGTTTAAAACTATGTTATGCCCAAGACGACAGCTACACTAGGTTTAAAACTATGTTATGCCCAAGACAACAGCTATACTAGGTTTAAAACTATATCATACCCTCCAGACAATAGCTATATATCCTTCTTGATCAAACCCGACTATCAAATTTGCGGGTTTTCCCCTATTCCTCCTTCCAGGTTTAGCAACTGCTGTCATTTTCTCGTTCTTCTCAATCACTATTTGCCTTCATTTTTAGCTCTTTTATTCCCCCGAACCTACTGAAAAGTGTTCTTTTCTATCAAAGCTACAATGGAAATATGACTTACGGACCGATACTTGAGATAGGCTTTGTACTTCCAACGCTTGCCACGCCATTATCATCTTTCTGTTTCTGTCTACTTTATAGTAGCTGCTTCTTAGTAAATGTTTACAGCATAATATGTACTTAGTCTAGTTTCTCTTTTGTGTCTAGCAACGAGCAATGCCTCGTGCAGAACACATAATCAAAAAGAGCCGTGGTACAGGTGTGGAAAAAGGGGGCATTCGCTTCTCCCAGTCACCCCAACATAGCATACCGTTTTCATTCTTACTATTAAGAGTCCACTGTTGCTGTCAACAGTGACATTATTACTCTTCATGATAATAACTAGCAGACTATAGCCAAGCATTACGTCAACTGTAGTTCTTTGTTCTAGAGAACCTGCGTGACGAATAACAAACGGGGAACACCAGCGCGTTCAGTGTTTAGCACTTCTTTTTTTAAAAAAAAACATTATTTACGGGACTGGAAGACAGTAAAAAAATAAAAAAAAACTATGGTACGAAAAGTGAAAAGAATACCGAGCTTGCATCGTGTTATAACGAGAGAAATGAAAAGTGGTAGGAAGAAAAGAATGGTTTTTGAAATGAAAATACAATACACAGGAGTATGGTGTAGGTTTTCTCATGTATACAGGAGAATTGCTGCTTAAACAATTTCTGGTGAATTATTTCTACACTCGTGGCACACTTGGGGGTATGTATGTAGCAATGTTTACTGGTCCGTGAGAAGAAATTCGCTAGGCTATTGTTCCCTCCACCTTGCTGCAATGCCCTAGTGCATTATTTGTTACAAGTCCTGAGATTTTGTACTTAAGTGTATGTAATGTCCTGTGTGTCTAACATGTGGTTGTCTAGTGTGTGTGTGTGTGACTGCCTGGTATAGTGTAGTTTCCAGGGTGTAAAAGTTTTACCACTAGGGTGGTGTGTGCACCTACTTGTGTTTCGTCTAACGTCTTCATAATGCCTAGTGTATGATGCGTCTCGTGTGAGGTTGTTTTCTGTGGTGTAGTGTTTTGATTGCTTTTTAAGGTGTTGAAGGAGTTTTATATCGGTGTTGTCGTTCCTTTTTTTTTTATTATTATACAGCGTGTGTGTAATCTTTAGTAAATGTAGTGTATTAGGAACCGCGAATGGCACCATCGCTATTACCCATTTTCTTCCATTATCTGTGAATAATTATCAGTTCATAAGCAGCAACCGACTAAAGAGATTGAAGTAGATATATCTATATTAAAAAAAAAATAAAAAATAATTACCATATCAAGTATCGGGTGTAAGTTACATTATAATACGCTTGACAAGCTGGCTCATCTCTACCTGCTCTCTTGTCCCCTCCCACTTTTACCAACCACTTTCTCATTTTTGATAAATATCGAAATACAAGCTCATAAATTAGGTAACAATTAGCATCAAATTTCGAATCCTGCATCTGTACGTATTACCGTGATCAATGTATATATTTAAAGTTGATGTAATGGCTTTTTCTTTAGCGTAACAAGAGCCTAACACAGTCTGAACCAGCTTTCTTTGCTCGTCAGTCGAATAGGAGACATCCATTGTCCAAGACATACTATGATTCCCCATGAGTCGTGACAACAAAATAACCAAATATTCATTCAACGTGTATGTCGTTGGACGCTGAATATTTCCGGATTTGGTTAAATACATTTATCTGGCTGACACAACCCATTATCCCTCTTCTGTGTAAATGGTTAATTTACTGAAACAACTGTCAACATATATGTAAGGATATCGAGATTTAATATCGTTATTTCTGCTTCCTAGACATTAGGAGCTGAGAGATTATTGTTAAAAGACATTATATATATACTAGTGGAAATAGGATACCCGCACCAACTTTAATAATAAAGTCATAAAAACATTAGCCAAAGTTGTTTGTCTGACTTGTATTACATGATTCTCAACTGTCAAATTAGATGCGTTCGATTTACTCTTGTAGAATTAACACAAATTTATGTAGCTGCACCACAAATGCTCAAATACGACGACGTATTCAAGATACTATGTATCGTAAGTTAAGTCAAAATGCTTTTAGCATTCAAAATGAATCAGCCTATCTGCTGCTACCTGCACTGACCTTCGTTTAAAACCGAAGGAATCGAGCGCTTTAAATGGCACCCTTTTAAAATTCCAGTAAGCTAAACTTTCATTTCTGTAAACTACAACGTTCATTAACACTCCGTGGGAAAATGACCTTAACCCTAGACGGTTAATATAAATATTATACCTCCAGTGAACGTCATAATTGTGTCCTTCATATCCTAATCTGCATACTTGAAGTTCCCTTTAACTCAGCACTCCAGACACACACACACTTACCAGACGTTTGTTTACACTCGTGTAAAACAACATTTACAAGCGTTAGTTCCTCAAATCACCTAAGTCAACAATGACTTCTACGATCCTTACCTAGTTACAAGTTCATTATACACAGAATCCGGTCGATAATCAAGATAAATTGCAAAGTTTTTCGGTATTTCACTCACTCGTTACTCAATACTCCGATGTCGTCCGTGTAGTTCCGGGTCACGTGCTCCCCACCCCCCCTTTTAGCCCGGAGTCAAATCAAAAACTATACTACATTATTTCAACTATTTCTAATGCCATCATAAAAAAATAACTTTTATCACCATATTCAAATTTAAGAAATACGCCGATAAATCAGAAGGCATAAGTTCTTTCCGAAGCAAAAAGTTTCAATAGTACGAAATTTTATTAGCGTCTCAATTCACCGCTGGGTGAATTCAATGTCCGTTTAAAATTCCACTTACCTTTTTTTTGTCTAACCAAATCAGAGTACAAAACAATGCAAATAATTTTCTAGGTTCGTATTTAATGACGATGTACATTAACTGAGTAACAGTAGCCGTAGTTTGCGTACAGAGTGACAGTAAACCGACACCGTAAAATGTCAACCGCCACCATATTGGATGCTTCCGAAACTCCGATAACCCTCCTTAAAACATTCCTAATTTCTTTTATATTGCATCACAGTTACCTATATTGCGCTGGAAAATATCTTACAATAAATTCTATATCCTACGGAAGTTTCGGTAAAATATATCATCAATTCAAATCAAAACTATACTGCTCACTACATTTAATGCAGCATCGAATGTTTCGAACACTACCTAGGGGGGTTAGCTATATTTTTTTCCCCAGTATAACACTACCGATGATTTACTTAAGGTTGAGAATCTCCTTGGATTAAAAATCATTCCCAAAAGCATTTCACAGCTAAAATAGGCCTTAGCTTCTCTCCCTTATATATGCCGATTTTCCCAGCAACCTTAAGCGTATTAACGGACAAATATGACGAAATTTTTCCAAAAAAAGGCGGGATATTTTGTGATTTCCGTGTTTTACAGTGTTATGAATGAGAGGCGTCGGCTGTTCACGAGCGGATGAAACGGTAAGGAAAGGCACGTATATCATATTATGAAGCTGTTCACTCATTCCATGTGTATATATATATATATATATATATATATATATATATATATATATATATATATACATATATATATAATCCACTATTTAAGCAACCGATGAGAATCGTGGGAACTTACCAGTAGCGTGACGTCACAACATGGCTGCGATGTCACCAAGCACTGAAGTCGTATCTGTTCCGCCGTTACAAAAATATCATCCCTAATTCTCTATCAAAAATTCAAGTACCACGTGAATAAATCATAAAGCAGGAACTTTTCGCCTCTGCAAAATATCCGTGTTTTGAATGCTATTTGAAAAACATTTCTCGAACTGTTTTTAAATGAAGCGTATCTTTTAGGTTCATACGTGAGGGTCAGTGACACATATTAACGAAATACATTATATAATTGCACACTGTTGTATGTCGTCGTGTTTAACAACAATATGCATTAAATGAGTTATTAAATGCAGGTAATCCATGCACTAGTATTTCGTCAGCGACGGGCGGGTATAAATTGAACACAACAGAACCCAATCCCCTTTTGCGTCTCTTACTCATTAAATCTGGTCAGGATTTCGTAGGATTCTGGCGGGCATGCGTACATACGCTTCTGAATATATATATATATATATATATATATATATATATATATATATATATATATATATATATATATATATATATATATCCCTGGGGATAGGGGAGACAGAATACTTCCCACGTATTCCCTGCGTGTCGTTAGAATGCGACTAAAAGGGGAGGGAGCGAGGGGCTGGAAATCCTCCCCTCTTGTTTTTCTTTTTCCTTAATTTTCCAAAAGAAGGAACAGAGAAGGGGGCTAGGTGAGGATATTCCCTCAAAGGCCCAGTCCACTGTTCTTAACGCTACCTCGCTAACGCGGGAAATGGCGAATAGATTAAAAGAAAAATTATATATATATACATAAATCCACAAAAGCACAATCAGTTAGCAGTTCCTTTTAACTTACAAATTCCATGTTTTGTCATAAATGGGTATTCCAAGAAGAGCGAAGATGTATGTCTGTCAAGACCTGTAAGCAAGAGGAGGTCAGTGGCGAAGTCTGACCAAGCGATCGGCTACACAAGTGGCCATTATCTATTTAAGAACCAGAAGGGCATCCGGGTTATAAGGTGAATGTCACCCGTCATATTGGATGTGTCTCCCAATTTCGCTTGTGATTTTTCATTTCCTTTTACGCATTTTGATTTTTTTTCGTATTCCTTTGGCACATTTCGGATAACATTTTTTTGAAAAAACATTTTTTATCTTAGATGTGGAACACAATATGCCAGAACGGTTTCTTTCCAAGTCAATTTGGTACGGTAATTTGCGTTTTGCCTAAAGTTAAGCCTGGTTTAATTGCCCTATCGCAAACATTTCACCACAAGGAAAGACATATGGACTGTCTTTGACGTCCTAATTTACCCACGGAATAAAACTTGCTTTTGACTGCGTTGTGCGAAACCGGCCTCAATCACGAATAAAAACAATAGTATTTGTATCATTTATTGTACGTCATCGCTGTTTCCCGCGTTAGCGAGGTAGCGCCAGGTAACAGACGAAGAATACACGCATACACGCCCATAAACATATCAACAAATACAATTTTGCGCGTGATCGAGATATTCCTATGAGTCCTCAGGGAAAATGAAACACGATAAGTTCCCAAGTGCACTTTCGTGTAATAATCACATCATCAGGGAAGACACAAGAGAGAAATATAACCGTCAGTTGATATACAACGAAGAGACGAAGCTAGGACGCCATTTGGACAATCAGATGTTTACCAAATGGCGTCCTAGCTTCCGTCTCTTCGTGGTATATCAACTGACTGTTATATTTCTCTCCTGTGCCTCCCCTGATGATGTGATTATTACACGAAAGTACACTTGGGAACTTGTCGTGTTTCATTTTCCCCCGTGGACTCAGGAATATATATACACATGTACATATTCAACAACACTGGCACGTAACATTTTTACTAGTATCGTTTCCCCCAACATGACAATAACATTAGTGGCATAATCTTTACACAAGAAAAATACATTCTTTTGAGGCGAATTATACAGATTATTTTCTTCACAGCCTCCCACCTTTGCACACAGATAAACCCTGAGCTAAATTTACTGGACATGTTACCAGTGGCGTGAAAGTCATACAATATTCATAAATCAAGTTATAGAAAAAAAAAATAATTTGTGTTGATACAGCTCAAACATTCCCAGCAGTTGTCAACAAACGGTCAACAGCTTTTGATTTGAAATGGCCGGACTTTGTCCTGCATATATGTCATACAAAGCAGAAATTCTTACTTCGGCCCCAAAAAGTTTTTATATTCTGTGAGTTTCTCACACTAATTTTTTTTTTTCTTTCTGCAATGACAGCTAATTTTTTTTTCTTCTGTGGATGACATACACATATTCTCTCTACAACATGCAAATAATATCACCTGAGTGCGTTTGTGATAACCAGTGGATGTTATTTCACATTTTCCACACGGCACTACACAATAATAATAATAATAATAATAATAATAATAATGATAATATTAATAACAATAATGATAATAATAATGATTAATAATAATAATAATAATAATAATAATAATAATGATAATAATAATAATAATAATAATAATAATAATAATAATGGGCCAAATGACGCAGTCTAGATATTCTTCTCAAATCTACACGAACCTGACTTTTACGTAACACTTAGGGAAAGTAGATATGTGCAATATCGAGAAAAAAATCCTACATGTATGGAAAAAAAAATGAAAAATCCTACATATATCGAGAAAATTAAACACCCTACATATGGAAAAAAAATTGAAAATACATGTATCGAAATTTTTTTTAAAAATCCTACATGTATCGAAGAAAAAAATTAGAAATCCTACATGTATCGAAAATAAAAATAAATCCCATGTACCGAAAAAATTAAATATCCTACATGCATTATTTCACTTTTTTTTTGTGGACAATCATTACCTGTCACTGAGCTTTGTGCTTAATACATTTCAAAATGATTCGTTCTGTTGTTTACGGCAATTGAAATTCACAGCGGTACCAACCGGTCAAAGACCTGCTCTTGGTTAAGGTCAAATGATTCCGTGAAGCTTGAATTGAATTCTCTTCCATAAACGTATACTTAAAAAAGCATAAAAACGCCCATCTTTATATTCTTTTTTTATGTACACTTTGTATTCTAAGTAAGTTTAAACTTTAGACCGCTCTATGCACAGAGAGATCAAAATGTCTATAACCCAAATTGATCGAGACTAGGAAGACAACAGATATCTAAACGCACAACTAAATGGCCTGGATACTTTTATCTAATCACACAATTAAATGGCCTGGATTCCTTTAATTAAACGCACAATTAAATGGCCTAGATGCTTTTATTTAAACGCACAATCAAATGGCCTGGATACTTTTATTTAAACGCACAATTAAATGGCCTGGATACCTTTATCTAAACGCACAATTAAATGGCCAGGATGCTTTTATCTATTCTTTACGAGTTGGGTATTTGATTCCATACTTCACTATGAGTTATTTAGGAGGATCATCTCTACCAAAGGTATACGATTTTAGGTGAATTCCTATTTCCTGAGGCCGTACAGTGAGTTTAGGTAAATCATCTCTCCTAAAGGCAAGCCACCAGATCAGTGATGGGCTGTGTTCTCTCCCTTAAATCTAAACTTAGCCCCCACCAAAAAAAAAAATTACACAGAAATCATCACTTAGAGAAAAAGCAGCTTTGTGCGCATCGTATGCGTCAAGTCCTCCACAAAATGGACTAACATAGAGATGATACTCTTACTTACGAAGCGTAGATTCTTTTGAGAGTTAATTTCTATTTTTAACGTGACACCTGATCGCCGTTTCCCGCGTTAGCGAGGTAGCGCCAGAAAACGGACGAAGAGAGAGAGCGACAGAGAGCGAGCGAGCGCGCCACACACCACCAACCTCTTAGCTCCTGTGGCCACCGTTCACCATCGTGGGGGACAGTCACCAAAAGCAAGACGTCATGGGTAGGACAGCAGTCAGGCTACAACAACCTATTCCACTCTAGCTTAATAATCTACTTGTAATGCGATTAAAAATTACTGGTCATTATTTCTGACTTGACATCCTCGTACAGGCAGGCCTGTGCACATACAATCTATGATGACTTCATCAAAAAGCAATTACGCATATGGGTCACAGGACAATTTTCTAAATAACTACCCAGGGAAATGTCCCTCTTCAAAATTTTAAGTATTTCTAAATCATAGACAATAATTCTCCCTCTAAATTAAGATATATTTCTATTTTTTTTTTTTTTTTTACGAGACTTGAATGGTAGAACTCCAGGCCAGCAGCCTCTGGTGGGTGCCTTGCCATCATACCCTAGCCAACGCTTAATCATCTGTCTTAACCACATCCCCCATGCTCCCCAAACCCCTAAATAGTCTCCCCATCGATCTTAGCCACATCCTCCCTAAACAGTCTCACCAGACCTCAGCCACAGCCTCGATGCTCCCCAAACCCCTAAATAGTCTCCCCAGACCCCAGCCACATCCTTCTTGGCCCTCCACACCCCAGACACAGTCACCCTAGATCCCCCTAAACTTCAAATCACATCCATTCAGATGCCTAGACCCTAGCCAGCCAGACCCTCCTGGAACCCCAGATAGAACCACCCCTTGAACCCCAAGCCCCAGCCACACCCCTGATCAACAGCCACACCCCCCGTCTGTCCGTTCGTGCCACAAGGTCAACCTGGCTTCGTGAGAGTACACAGTCACGCAAGGAGGGGAGAGAGAGGCACACAGGTATTTAGTCATGCAGGAAGTGTCGGACCCACTTGGGACATTAAGTCATTTCTGAGCGTCGTTACTAATGATCATGGTATCAGAGAAAGGTCTCCAGTGCCTTATGAATTATCATTCCCTGTAAGAAACTACATATATGTATTTTCTTTCTTAATAATCTAGCAATGCTACATTCCAAAGAGAACTCTGAAACTACACTGCCTTTCTCGACTGGGTCATTACATGCAACGGCCCAGCAGGGTTCATAAGTGTTGTGAAATGATGCCTCCCACAACCCTTCATAACCCATCAGAAGGCTGTTGTTATGCTCTGTGTTCTCTGTCGTTTAAACTACCCTCTTCATTAAACTCACCTGTTGGATGTCATCTAAACCACTCCAGTTGTCCGTTATTCTGTACACCATCCAGGCTACTCAACTATTTTTCACCATATACGATACGAAATTACTTTTCCTCTCAGTTATCTATCAGGTACAATCCAAATTACCAAACTAGATTCCAATCTAATTACTATGCTGGGTGCCATCCAAACTACTAACGTTTAATCTATAATACTTATCTTGTTGATACCAAACTAAACTACTTATCAATCATTACTTACCCGTATAAAAGATCTAGTACAGAAAGTGTGGGAATTAATCTAAGTAAGTCCAGGAAGATATCTGTGAGAGATGTGAAGATGGAATTGGAGGAGAGAGAGAGAGAGAGAGAGAGAGAGAGAGAGAGAGAGAGAGAGAGAGAGAGAGAGAGAGAGAGAGAGAGAGAAATACATAAATACAGTCAGGGATGTGGGGCCACCATCCTACCAAAACAATCTGTAAACTGAACTTAATACCGCTATAACATCGAAGACGAAAACACCATCAAGAAGCAATAGGCATCAAGATGTTGCGTGTTGACACCTTTGGTCAGATAGCACGGAAGATGCCACCATCCCCCAATCAACACCTATGTCAGTACCTTGGAATCTCCTGGTCATGACCTGTGATAGGCGCCTTCATCACCCAGACATGACCTGGGGAGGTTTGGAGACCGAGGTCATGATGATGCTCTTGATCAAACTTACCTCCTTACATACCTTCTCTTACCTGATACATTTCATGATCCTTTGGAGCCACGCGCCAATTGAAGCTTTTCTGCTTGAGGCTAATGAAATAGCACTCGGCTCTTAAGAAAGGATGGAGAAAGGTCCACGGACAAATACATATTTATTCGCAGATTATGGTACAAAATATTACAATGCAGGAGAGCTGCATAGAAAGTATGTTGATTGTAGTGTATGTTAACCAGCTATGATAAAATAATTACATTTGACTGCTCACCTGCAGATACACATGTTCAAAAAACATTGATATATGAAGTGTTTTGAGACAAATGATATATACCAGTAACTGGTATACAGTGTATGTAATTGCTAATACACGTAACATTGGATTTCATAATTCACAATTTCATCTTTTTGGGGTTAGGGGGAGGGGCACTTCTCTTCAAGGTTCACTGTTGATTACATTGGACTCTTCAAGTAATCCCAGCAACAGTGCGTATCATCTTTTGAGGCAAAAAAAGAGCCACCAAGCAGTAAAAAGGTGTATCATGGACCCCCTTCCGTACTCACACAACATGATCCAAAAGGCCAACAGTGAAAGTACAGAGGAAGTTTCACAAAGTTAGTCAGTGACAATGACAGATCATACAAATCAAACCTTCATATTCAATTAGGCCTTTTCACGGTTAAGCTTCCTGACTGACTTACTTGATATTCAGTATCTAAACATTAAACACTGAGATTAAACAAACTAAGCTTTAGAATTGAATTTTGATGAGCATTCTTAAAATATATTTATATATATATGCATTTCAACTTATGGTAATTTTCCATTAATTTTTTTTTTCCCAGAGAAGACCATGATAACAGCATTTCATCCATGACACAGGATGAATGTTTCCTGTACACAGCACAGTAAAATGTACATAACTTGTAACTATGATCCACACTTACTTCAGAGAGAGAGAGAGAGAGACACAGAGCAGTCAAGTGTGAATGCTTTTAATGTGAATCTGTCAGTCTGGACAGAAGGATAATGAGCTTGTATCTTAGCTGCTACCAAAGCAAATTATACTACAGGACAGGATGCTTACTGTGTCTCTCCCAGTCAATGTGGGTTTTTTTTTTTTATCTTTATGCAACACACTAGGAGATTAAACACACTATGTACATGCGTGGGACTTTCTTTTTTTTTTTTTAAATTCTCCTCAATTCACTCACAGATTCTTACATACAGACATAAAAACATGCATACATGAGAAGCACAAAGGACAGGTGCTTCCTGCCTCCAATTGACAGCATAATCACCATTAAGAATACAAAAGCTAGCAGACACTTGTAATTGGACTGGCAGTGCCAAGCCAATATATATATATCATAGCAAAATAGTTGAAAATTTAAAGTAACTATTTTCTTAAGGGATGGCCAAATTATTCCAATTGTAAATGTTTTGACAAATCTATTCAAATATGTTAAAAATCTTCTCTTTTGTGTTTCCAGGCTTTAAAGAGTACATTCTACCCAAATCTTACTATTTGTCTGAATGTGCCTTTAATATAATTTGGGTTCCTTTAAATTGCCATATAGATATCAGAACGCTGGAAGGAAACGACTAGATTCAATATGTCAAAATATCATGGCCATGGTAAAATAATATGACCACATTTTTTTTTTCTTTCATTTATAAATAAGAAACCTAAAAGATAATCACTGTTCTAATAAATTGCATTTTGTCAAAAATGTGCAATCTTCAGAACCGAGACACATCAACCAATATTTCAAAACAGGCCAAGACTTTACAGTAGAAAAGATACTGAAGATGTTAGATCTGTGGGACCACATCCTATGACTGGAATAGAGAACAGAATATACATTACAAGGGAAATTATTATTAGCTGTGGAAACAAAAACCAAAAAAAATAAACATTTCAAATGTTAGTCACTATAAATTCATTCTTATAAATGTATTAGTATATATATTCAATCTACTCAAGATAGGCTACAGTTTCTTCATATAAACCAACCAATATACCAATCAAGATAGGCTACAGTTTCTTCATATAAACCAACCAATATTCCAATCAAGATAGGCTACAGTTTCTTCATATAAACCAACCAATATTCCAATCAAGATAGGCTACAGTTTCTTCATATAAACCAACCAATATACTAATCAAGATAGGCTACAGTTTCTTCATAAAAACCAACCAATATACCAATCAAGATAGGCTACAGTTTCTTCATAAAAAAAAACCCTAATTCCAATTAGAACTATTATGAGCACTTACAGACTAAATAAATATATATACCAATCAAGATAGGCTACAGTTTCTTCATAAAAAAAAAACCCTAATTCCAATTAGAACTATTATGAGCACTTACAGACTAAATAAATATATATACCAATCAAGATAGGCTACAGTTTCTTCATAAAAAAAAAACCCTAATTCCAATTAGAACTATTATGAGCACTTACAGACTAAATATATACATGTATACATATATAGGTCAGAGTTTGCTAAATTCCACTACAACATACCTTAAGAGACTCTACATTGTTCTACGCCTTTACGAGAGGATGGGTCCCAGCATTACAGTCATCAGCGCCACACTCACTGTGGTGGAAGCGCCGCACCCGCTGGATGACTGACCAATGGCTACTTCTGCGCCAAAGAAAACGGGTTGCTATTGACATACAAGGAATAGGAGCAACAAACACACACACACAAACACACTGAAATTACAGTTTACACCTACCAACTGATTATGCCATTACTTGAAGGGGGGTGTTGTTCGAGGGGAGAAAAAAGATGAACTTCTTGTCAATAAAGATGGTTTGAGTATAGCGAACGGTGTCACAAATTAAGAATGCTATACCAGTCTACTAATTCTATAAATCTTAAACCAGTGTTTACCATTAAGTTTATTTCATCGCTACGGATAAAGATACTTCGTTAATCATAATGGCTACACTAGAAATATAACAAGTATACACTAGGCATATAACAAGTATATGAACTGGATTAGTAAAGAGTGTGGTTTCACTGCTCATTTCTGGCAGTGAAGTACGTTAGTTCAGTGCTATTCAGCCGGTTTCATGACGTGGTACATTTCGAGTTTGGACACCGTATCAAATTCTTACCAGAGTTCCACTGTATATTACCCACTAAACCCTGGAAGAAAACGAAAGCTAGTATTCCACTGTTTATTGCCCACTAACCCTTGAAGAAAACGAAAGCTAGTATTCCACTGTTTATTACCCACTAAACCCTTCAAGCTGAAGAAAACGGAAAGTCTTAAACAAACATACACAGCGCCTTTATAATTTTATATATATATATATATATATATATATATATATATATATATATATATATATATATATATGTGTGTGTGTGTGTGTGTGTGTGTGTGTGTGTGTGACTTACAAATTCATGAAATGAAATGAATATTGCCGTTTACAATTATTTCTTTATCTTGACTTAGGAATGTACCACGGCACAACGGTTGCCTAGCACTGTGTTAGTCAAACTCCTGTCAGGGAAATGTAAGCGTTAGTCAAGTCCTTAAGCTGTTAACCATGAGAAAATGACAGGTTCGAGACGTCCTTGAAGTGGGGATTAAATGGATTAAAATAATCTTATATAAACATCAAGCAATGTTAACGATTATCTTTTTTTTTACTCATGGCTCTCAGACGTTAAGAGGATATGGCTACCATAGTAGCCATATATATATATATATATATATATATATATATATATATATATATATATATATATATATATGAGAAAGGATCATAATTTTGCGCGTGATCAAGATATTCCAATGAGTCCACGGGGAAAATGAAACACGATAAGTTCCCAAGTGCACTTTCGTGTGATAATCACATCATCAGGGGAGAGAAATATAACAATCAGTTGATATACATCGAAGAGACGAAGCTAGGACGCCATTTGGACAATCGCATGTTTACCAAATGGCGTCCTAGCTTCGTCTCTTCGTGGTATATCAACTGACTTATATTTCTCTCTCGTGTCTCCCCTGATGATGTGATTATTACACGAAAGTGCACTTGGGAACTTTTCGTGTTTCATTTTCCCCCGTGGACTCATAGGAATATCTTGATCACGCGCAAAATTGTGATCCTTTCCAACCAATATATATATATATATATATATATATATATATATATATATATATATATATATATATTTTTTTTTTTTTCTTTTAAACTATTCGCCATTTCCCGCATTAGCGAGGTAGCGTTAAGAACAGAGGACTGGGCCTTTGAGGGAATATCCTCACCTGGCCCTCTTCTCTGTTCCTTCTTTTGGAAAAAAAAAAAAAAAAAAAACGAGAGGGGAGGATTTCCAGCCCCCCGCTCCCTTCCCTTTTAGTCGCCTTCTACGACACGCAGGGAATACGTGGGAAGTATTCTTTCTCCCCTATCCCCAGGGAAAATATATATATATATATATATATATATATATATATATATATATATATATATATATATATATAAAGTCTACAGTTGGGTTAGTTCTCTACTGAACATGGGTACCTAAAATTTGGCTTGGAAGACCTTTGACAACAAGGAGACAGCCTCGACTATTTAGATGAAGTGGGAACTGAAGGACAAACGTGTAACGTTTTGTTTTGGTGATACAGGAATGTATAAGGTATTGGCTGGTGGAATCCTTTGTTCCAATAATGGAGATGGGATAGCAAACAGACTCAAAGACTCTATTCCCAATAAGACATAAACCCTATGGAGCATCGGTATGAGGTTCTTGAAGATGTTGCTACATAAATGTCGGAACTTGCGGGAAGAAAAAAATCTCGTTTTAACATCTAAGGAAACTTTTCAAGGTTAGAAAGCTAAGCCTGAAACCCTTCTAGAACTTGAGATATATATTGAAGCTTGTAACACCAGTAAAACTTGCGAACCTTAAGGGCAAAGTTAAAATCTGGAGTTTATGTATACATATACGTGTATATGAGTGGATGGGACATTCTTCGTTTCTCGGCGCTACCTCGCTGACGCAGGAAACTGCAATTAAGTATAATAAATATAAATAATTAAAATCTGGAGTGATTAACACTCTCACCCAGGAAGGGCTGGTGACCTCTGAGATGGCAGAGGCAAAAATGAAACTTTAACGACCCAGTTTGATCTCGTCGCTAACCTCCTCCTAAGGGATACTGAAGGCCTTCCATTGATCCAGTTAAACAAACTCGAGCAGGAAAGAGATAATCATGACTTGGGACACATCCTTCACTCTACTTCCCCGCTCGCGCTTCAACATAACTAACTGCTACAACTACCTCCTGCGGTATATGCAATGTCATAATGGTCATACAAGCGAGCCCACTAGTTTAATGGTGTAAGGAGAAGAAGGTTCAGCCACTAATTCAAGGACGGGGTTGACTTGAAGCTAACAGTGCCAATCTGTAAGATTAGACATAGGCAAATTATGTCCTCTTAAGTTTCTGACTTGCTGGACTTCTTTTTTTAAGTAACTGGGAAGGGATAAACAACCACTCAAGACAAATTTTTGACGTTTCATTTTGACCCTTGTCGTATGACGTGTTTCAAGACGAAGTCTCGACAGCGAGTTATGAAAAAAAAAAAAAAGACCTTCGCAAACATCACATTTAAGCCCATCAATCATGTTTTCCTAAGTTGAGGGGACAAATGTCTTATACTTCAATCTCTTCATAATGGTGTTTCCTACTTCACCCTGACCACAAGCTTAAAGATACAAACGAAAAGAGACAATACTAAATGTAATTAATGGTACGTAAACATTTACTGCTGTCACCCAACTTTACTCATTACCGAAGAAGGGACGAGAACCATGAAGAACTGCTCCTTCTGTCAGCCAGGAGGGCAAACTAGTATACAATACATCACCAAGACTGTGAGTACGTCAAAGGTACACTGCATGCACGCAATGGGTTAAGCTGCTTAACACTGTCAAAGAAACAGGACATAACCACACAGGAGAAGCACTTAAAAATACGGTGGATGTTAGTATTTTGAAACAGTCCAAAGCAACATGGCCAAAAGCTCTTTTCTCTCTTCCTTTTTTTTTTTTTTTATACCTACCACCACCTGAGAACTAGTAGATGCTATTAGTAAAAGCACACTCTGTCACTCACTCAACCGAGAGAAAAGAAAAAATATTAAGGTATGCTAATTGGATTAGGAAGAGCGACCATACGCTATCAACAGCATTAAAAAAAGGAAAGAAAAGGTACTACAAGCATTTGAGCCTACAATATTCACAAGGAGGGGGTTACGGTCGAGACACATCAGTCGCCAGTGAAAACTTGACTGGTCTCGGCACAGCTCTACAATCCTGGCTGGGCCTTGAGGGGGGTTTAGTTGCAAAGGACAAACCTTCCATAATTGGAGCGATGTTCTCCGTTTCCGGTGCCTGGGTCGTGGTGGTGGTGGTGGTGGTGGATGAGGTAGAAGTGGTGGTGGTTGTAGTGGTGGTGGTAGTGGTGGTAGTAGGGTCTTCTAAACAACAGAAAATAAGACAAAAAAAAAAAATAATAACCTGACTATGGCGTCTCTATGAATACAGGAACCGATGGTGATTCCCCGTGTGTCAATTAATCTGATATCAGAAAGTACCCACATCCAGTTTTCTTTCACAGAAAAAAAAAAGCTTATTCTCAACAGCTCAGTGTATCTACTGCTCAAATAGGACCCTAACAAGGCAGCTCATAGCCTGTATGTTGTGCATGAAGACCTGCTTTAAAACCAAGGCTACATAATGATAAAAAATAAATATAACATAAAAGAAGCAGCTTCTACTTATCTTAAATAAATGTCATGTGTTTCTGTTCACACTGTATAATATACCGTAATGTAAATTTCAACAAGCCACAATTATATATATATATATATATATATATACACACACACTGAATTAACCCGTCAAGCACCTAATAACAGCCTTCCAAACTTAGCATTAAATTCCACCCCACTAGACAGCAACACTCCCCAGATAAACACGGGTCACGCTTTCCCGTCTACCACAAACAAGGAGTCAATACGCCCCAAGACCCTCCATGAGAGCCCGGGATGCAACGACCACAGCGAAAACCCACCCTGCCTGCACTCTTGGCACATACACGCGCACACATTACCACACTTTATGATTTAATGGTCCCGACCAGAAGACTGTGTAGGTTGCAGCTTTCCTGAGAGAGGGGGAGGAAGGTGGTTGAGAGTGATTCTTATTCCAGATGTTCTGAGTGCATCTAGTTTGCTTCTTGCCTCTGCGGTGGTGTGTGCGGCGCGTTGGGGGAGTAAAGGCCATATCCTGTATCATCATCTTCGTTCATCAGCGTACAACATCGATATAAACTATCCATCATTACTTGGTCTGAAGTCATTTGAATTCTAGCTAGTCGTTGGTGTAAGGTGTCTTGGCCACGGGTTTTGTCACCCTTGTAATCTCGGTTGGGGTCGATCTCTGACATGTAATGATGAACAGTCTAAGTCCAAGATTCTATCACCGCTGCTCACTCCACTTTTCCTTCTGTTGCACCGTTTTCAGCAAATGTGTTTATATATATAGTGCCCCCTTAAGTGCTGTTACTTGAATGATATACCATTTTCTACCTCTACAACATGCCGTCACTAATCACTGAAGCCTGTTATCATGTGCGTAAAGGCAGTTCAAACGTTCATGAACACGTTTGTTTACTTCCTTGAGAAGTCTCATAATGAGATGTGCTAGTGACAGGCAGGGTAAAGCATTACGTCAACTCTGAAGTCGCTTCCAGGAGACAATTCCTTTGACTGTCTCTTTGTCTCGAAAGGGCGCTTCTGTCATCATGTTGACGGGTTTCGTTTCATTAAACATTTTCTTTAACATGTATCAGGCCTGTGATAGGAGTCAGTCTAAGTACATTTGCATCTTGTGTCAATTCTTATTTTGTTCATGTTCACAAATGGCGCAAGTATGATGATGCGAATCCATCTGTGCAGACATTTAGATAAATCTATAATAGCCGTGGCTCCTTGTTTATGCCCTATAAAAGTAGTCCGTTACTCTTAACATTCGAAATGCCATCTCTGGTATGTGGTACCAATTCCATTTACATTTAGGTGGTTTTAAGTCAACCAAAGGAGTTTTCCCTTTAACACATGCTGCCTGGAGATCTAAACCTTTTTATGAGCCTCTTGTGAGAGATGGTGTCAAATGCCCATCACCAGTTCAGAATCAAAGCGTCCTCTTAGACAAGCTCTTTTTTCTATGCTCTTGCTACCTCTCGTCACATAGGATGTCGACAAAAGACCTCGATTCTCTGAATCCATATTGTTTCTTTGCCTGCTTTTATGCTTTCATTACTCATCCATTTGCTTGCTGAGTATCTTTTCCTATATTCCAAACCGAGATTTTCGGATACAATGCTTAACTTGGTGTAAATTAACTCTTGTCTTTCTTTTACAGAGAACATTTGCTTTCTTCCACTCCCTTAAAACCAATTCCTTTTTTAATTGAAAACCTAAACATCTTTCAAGAGCCCTGTCTAGTGTATCTCCATACTCTTAGCATGTAAGTTGTGACAGTTTTGGCAACATTCTTTATAAAGACCAGATCCTTTATGAGCTTCATTCATATCTTGTCTGATCAGCTCGAAGCCACTCTCACGATCTCATCTCCATCCTATCTTCATTACTGAAGGCAATGTCTTTGACTGTGACTGCACTTCAGGACTTGGTAATCAGCTCTTTATATAAGTTCTTTGTTCCAATAACCCTTATCTCCAAGTACTCCCATCTATTAGTCCTCACAATGAAAAGAGTACAGCTTATGATTTCCTTTTACTTTCGTTTACAATAGTTTTTCCTTCAATTCCTCTGCTCTTCCCTTCATACAAAATGGAGCTCATTTCCTGTTCCCTTAATCCTTTTGAATGCAATACCGTTAATATCCATAGTGCACTGTAGTATATTCCTAATCTGAGAAGCAAAAGGGACAACACACTGTCATAACAAACAACTACAATATCTATTTTATGAAAATATATTTCATAACTATTGCACTGTTCTGTTTAAGGTATCTGAAATATTTCGTTAATCACATGAATATACATGTGATTATATAGGCACCACATTTGTCTTACTATACTTATCATATGTGTGTTGAAAGATCTTTGTTTTCCTTCCTCTCAATGGATAAATAATGGGTCATAACAGTAGAATGCTGGCAAAATCTGACTCAGTGTGCCACAAGGATCAAACAAACTTGAAAATGTGAAGTGAAAAGAAACTGGTTGAGAAGCACTGCCCTAGTAAATGGCAGAGATACAAAAGCATCCAACTCTTGGGAGCAGACACCAAAGAAATAACTACACAAGTTTTTTCTCTCATGATACTCCTTATGTGATATTCTAGTGATACTTTCAATCCTACCACACCACTGTCTTGTCTCTATGATGGAGCACTGACCGTACACCACTCCTACCTTGCCTCTAGGATGGTGCACTTGTCCTACTACACTACTACCTTGTCTATATAATGGTGCATCAGTTCTAGTACACTACTGCCTTGTCTCTATGATGTGCACCAATCCTACTACACTAATGCCTTGTCCTGTGATGGTACACCAGCCTTACTACACTACTACCTTGTCTCAATAATGATGCACCAACTCTATGCTACTACACTGTCTACAATGGTGTATCTATCCTAATATGCCACAAACTTGCCTCTGTCATGGAACACCAACCCTACTGCACTACTGCCTTGTCTCTTAAGGTGTACCACCAACCCTTCTACAATAATGCCTTTTTTCTATGACGATGCAACAACCTTACTATGCTGTCTTGTTCGTATGATGGAAACCAACATCTACCACATTTCCAACACCTGATGGACCCAAACACTGTGATAGATACAGTGTTTGGCACTCCACTCACCACAAATGTTTGGTTACCAAACTATACCTGGTGGAACTCAAATTCACCATTGCCAGGCTCACTGGAGATGTAGCACTCCCAACTTAATCCCACCAGTGATATTCACCTGCTGGGCCTTATCTAGTAGGTTTGAGATCACCAATGACTCACCTTTCCTCACCTTAGTGTTAGGCTTCAACTCGTGAGACTAGAGTCACGAGTGCCTGGCAGGGCAAGCTATGTAATATGTACCCTTCCCACCTTAGTTTTCATCTACTGGGGCTCACTTGGAGGGTTTGTCACTAATACCAGGCTGGATGTGTTATTAGATGTTCCCTGCTCCCTCCTTACTTCTATGTTCACCTCATTAGCCTCATCCTGGTTTAGTTTCATCATGCATGGCTGAATGAATTGTCTAGTATCCTTAGCATGTTTTTCAAGCTCTAGGATAACATTTTGTAGTTTTCTACTATATTTTGCTGACTTGCCTTGTTTGAAAAGATGATTTATTTTTTTAACATGTGAATCACCCTTGACACCATTTCTTATTTACATCTATTAACTCAAAATCATAGCCTGTTGGGACTATTAAATGAGATGGCCCTCTCCATGAGTGCAATATCCTGTACTGTGATGGTGGATCAGTGCCCAGCATCCTTTCCTCACATTTTGTTTCACTAGCTAGGTTAAATTCTCTGAGACAGCAATGATTAAACTAATAAGACTCTTCTTGTTTATAAGAAACACTTCATATTCTTAGGCTTGATAATGGGTTCTTGCTCTGTGAGTAACAGTTCCAAACATGTTATGTCCAAAGGGTTTACCAAAACATTTTGCTGCTCTCTTTACCTGACAGCCATAAAAAGTTACTCAGACATGTCAGTTGTAGAGGGCCCTGTCATAGAGGCGAAGGTAAGAACAGAGGTTACACAATAAACAATCTTGACCAACCATAAGGCACCAGTGTTAGTGGTCCCCTTGACATAAGGGCTAAAGTCACAAAACTATAACCATTACGACCAACCACAGGGCAGCAGCATGACAGTCATGTGACATCTGGAGAGTGACATGATACCTCTACATTTACCTGTTACTCCTGACACAACCAAGACACGTACCTGCAACAAAGGAATAATAAAGGTGAAAATATGTTCCAACAGAAAATGAACAGAGTAGTCTTGTGTAAACAAAATTAAAGTTATATAAGAAAAAATTAAACCAATATCCATGCACATTAATCTAAACATATGCACCTAAAAAGCTAAATTGCATGTGCACAGTTCTCCTGACATGACAGAACAGAAACTCCATTAAGGGTAATTATGTATGCACTATACTCTCTCAAGTTGTTGAATGAAAGTTTGACACAGCATTCCATCTAATCACAGGTTACGAATTCATACAATGATACTACAGTGGAACAAAATGGTGCTTATGAGTGTTTATAACTATATGACCGAAATCACTATTCCATGTGTCTTTCAAAAATCTAGAGATAACAAATATGCTAAGCAAAAGATGGTTGATTAGTAGGCTGACTGATATTTGGGCTTTAGGCCAGGGTCATTACAGCTATCAAGGTGATGCTACCACCTGACAGATCTTAAACACCTTCTTCAGATGTTAAAGATAATCTTAAGACCACATACACTCACTGTGTATAAGGCCCTTTACAACAGACATCACCTCTAATGAACCACATATTCTTAACTGATAATCAAAAGGCATTTTTTTGTAGCAAACAACTTCGATTATATCATTAAAAAGAAATAATCATAAGGTCAAGAATGTTTGCACACAATAATTTTCTAGTATAAGTGAAATGTGTAATATTTTCTGAGTAATTTCAAATTAGGATTTGTGCTATATTCTTGAAATTTTTTTACAAGGATATTTTTTCTCACTCAGAAAGCAACAGTTTGCTCTACACATCTGAAGATAATGTATAGTTATGAGCGCATATATGGGAAAAATGTTAATCACTAAAAATGGTAATGCCATTCCAGCAAAGCAATCAAAAATAAATTTGAAACAACTAAATCTTACATCAGTAACTTTGCTGGTGAGTAAAATATTGAATACCTTAACAAGACATGGTCACTGATTAGTGATTATCAACATTAATTACTTTTCCCATATGTACACATGGAATCATTTCAGTGTCCAAAAGGTGTAACATACCTTTCCTAGTGTAGAACTGGAAGATATCTGACGTATTAGACCACCCAAATTTGTTTTCAACATCAACAGTTGCTTCATAGTCTGTAGCAGGTTCCAGCATTTCAAGGGCATGGCTCATGTGGTGAATGGGACCAGTTAAATTTCCCTCTGAAGGTTTGGGATCGTGAAGGCCATCAACCCATAGTCCTGGAGCCTGGCTTGCAACACTGTGCTATAAGAAAGAGGATTCATAAAGTTATTCTTACAAGTGTAATACTAATCAGCTTACCTCTCTCATATGAAACAAAATTAGTATACAAATCATCTCAGTTTAAGATATGGCTATGTAAAACGACAAAACACAGTGGTAAGATGGCAGCATGTCTGACATGTGAGAATCACTACTAACCTCAAGAGACCATGAAATATTACTAAAATGCATCATGACTTATTATTTAGTTAGAGAGACTCACTCTCATCCCTTCTTCATATCAAGTATAGCCTGATTTCTTTTAGTTCAGGCATAAGGCAAATTCTGTATTCATTTTACATCAAATCCAATGTCACAAACTCTTTATATAAATGTAATGAGTTTTGGTAATGGGCATTTAAAACCAGACAGTGTAGATTATTCATACAATAAGTAATTAACCAAACATTAACTGAAAATTTTGATTTCATTTCCTTTGAAAGCAAAAACATATTCATTGTACATAACGATTAACAAGTAAGATTAACAAAATAAACAAAATGCTACTGATAATTGTATTAAGCATATTCCTCTACTGCCCTCAGTCTAATTAACTATCTATACAGTTTTCATGCTTCAAGTGACATTGTTACCTCACTGCCAATTCTATTAAAGGCATTCCATGTTCCATATAACAAACTACATGGCAGTTTGCCCAGCTCAAACATTTGGCCTAGCAATAAAGGAAGAGCTTTCCTGAGCTCGTCATTAATTCTTTATATTCTTGGTTCTTCGACCCTCACACCTTGTTGCTACCCTTCTGAGGTGTTCCATGCACTTATAAATGTGTACTTTGCTTGTACCTATGCATCACTGAGAATGAATGCTTCATTGCATTCTGATTTTTTGTTCCACAAGGAAACCATCAATACCCATTCTACACTGGAAAAACAAACATCAGTATTTTGCAGAAAGCACATGCCTTCAACCTGTTGACTAAACCAAAAAGGCCAGACAATTCAATTTCATTGAAATGACTGGTCCTGACACAAGTCTTCAAGTTATGTAAGGACCAACAGGCAGCAGTTCAGCTCAGCTCTGTTGATGCATCCCTGCATAACAGAGGATACTCCTACAGCAGTCCTATAGGGGTTTTGCCTATGCCTACAAGAATCCTAATATAAGCAGCTATCAACACTTCACAACACTCACCTACTGTGCTAAGAGGCATCTTTCCAGGCCCTCTACAGCACTGCAACTACCATGGCCATGCCTATACCAGCCAAGGGTATGCAGCCATCAAAATTCTCCTAAGTTAGTTCCAACTCTCTAAGGTTTGCCCATAGTGTCCAGATCTCCACTTGGCATATATACAGAGCCAGTGAAACCACTACAGCCATCTCAACCTTTAGGGCAATAGGCCACTAACCCCCTCAGAACATCAATGATGAGCCACCTATAGACTTAATGATTGTCTCCAGTCTACAACTACTTGAGGCCACAACAGCAATTGTGAATATAAGGCATCTTGCTGGATATGACTTAGTTTTGCTTGTCTCACTCATAGAGAGATGCCTAGTCACGGTGTTCTGGTGAGGTTAAGTCTTCCACGTCATTACTGTCATTTGCATGGGCAAACCCTGAGTATTAGTTAAGTAGCATTCTTTTGTTAGCAATACTAATTCTAATGAACTCATATCTTAAGACTGCAATGATACCTGCCATAAATATGAATTAACATCTATCAGCTCAAGTAACAAATTCATTATAACAACAGTTATATTTACCAAATTAAGTCAAATGACTGCCTCTTCACTTGGACAGTTTGCTGGTGAATGTAGCAAGTCTAAACAGATGAACATAAGTGAAATTCAAACATTTTATGCAAAAGGACAATTGGTTCATCCTTGTATGGAGTACCACTATCACAACTGGGGTGGTTGTACCTATGCATCCATACTTGACAGAGTTGAGTCAAAAGCAGTCCAATTCTTAAACTGTCCCAGGCTAACTTCCAAACCTGACCCGTTCGCCCTATGCCACAATGTTGGTTACCTTTCCCTCTTCTATAGGTAGGTATTACTTTGGTTTTAACTTCCAAGAGCTGGTTGCTTGTGTGATCCCAACACAAGCTAGACTACACAACACTCAGCAAGCTGCTGTGTCAAATGATTATTGTGTGGCCATCGGCAACTCAAGGGTGAGCTGTTTTAATACCTGCTTCTTTCCCTACACACTGAAGCTTTGGAACTCTCTACTTTCTCGTGTCTTTCCCATTAACTATGACGTGGCACATTTTATAAGACAGGTTTTTCACTTCATCCAAAATATGTAAATACTTTCCCTTGTCTTTTCTTTCTCCCTTCCATAATTCTCTCTATATTTCAATGAAGGCCCAAACTTGATGTGGACTTTTGTCCATGCCTGGAGCCTTAATGAAAAAAAATAATAATACATACACACACAAACACACACCCTGTGATTAACTGACCAATATTTGTAGCCACATATATCGGTGCTAATCACCACTGTGTTGCTTATTGATGCTAATTACCCATGTACTTCATACAATACCAATGAAAGTTAAGAATCATTGATTTCTGATCATAGGTAATTACTTAAAATGCATGATGAGATACTAGTGATATATTTCTGAGCTGCTACACTCAGCTGCCATGACTAAGCATTTTTACCAAATTACCCTGCTGGTAAGTGATTTTTTTTATTCTGCTTTCTTATCAAGGTATTGTCCATTCTTCTGCAGTGAGAGTATGCTTTTTGGTGACTGTTTTATCAAGCCCATGTAACAAGTGTTTTCATGGGGTGGCAATGCTGTTTACTGTGGGGTGGGGTGGGTGGCGCTGGGAATGGATGAAGGCAAGCAAGTATAAATACTTACATGTGTATATATGTTATGTATATGTGCAGAAGCTGGTGACTGAGTTTGGTAAAGTGTGTGAAAGAAGAAAGTTAAGAGTAAATGTGAATAAGAGCAAGGTTATTAGGTACAGTAGGGTTGAGGGTCAAGTGAATTGGGAGGTAAGTTTGAATGGAGAAAAACTGGAGGAAGTAAAGTGTTTTAGATATCTGGGAGTGGATCTGGCAGCAGATGGAACCATGGAAGCGGAAGTGAATCATAGGGTGGGGGAGAGGGCAAAAATCCTGGGAGCCTTGAAGAATGTGTGGAAGTCGAGAACATTATCTCGGAAAGCAAAAATGGGTATGTTTGAAGGAATAGTGGTTCCAACAATGTTGTATGGTTGCGAGGCGTGGGCTATGGATAGAGTTGTGCGCAGGAGGGTGGATGTGCTGGAAATGAGATGTTTGAGGACAATGTGTGGTGTGAGGTGGTTTGATCGAGTAAGTAATGTAAGGGTGAGAGAGATGTGTGGAAATAAAAAGAGCGTGGTTGAGAGAGCAGAAGAGGGTGTTTTGAAATGGTTTGGGCACATGGAGAGAATGAGTGAGGAAAGATTGACCAAGAGGATATATGTGTCGGAGGTGGAGGGAACGAGGAGAAGTGGGAGACCAAATTGGAGGTGGAAAGATGGAGTGAAAAAGATTTTGAGTGATCGGAGCCTGAACATGCAGGAGGGTGAAAGGCGGGCAAGGAATAGAGTGAATTGGATCAATGTGGTATACCGGGGATGACGTGCTGTCAGTGGATTGAATCAGGGCATGTGAAGCGTTTGGGGTAAACCATGGAAAGCTGTGTGGGGCCTGGATGTGGAAAGGGAGCTATGGTTTCGGGCATTATTGGATGACAGCTAGAGACTGAGAGTGAACGAATGAGGCCTTTGTTGTCTTTTCCTAGCGCTACCCCGCACACATGAGGGGGGAGGGGGATGGTATTCCATGTGTGGTGAGGTGGCGATGGGAATGAATAAAGGCAGACAGTGTGAATTGTGTGCATGGGTATATATGTATGTGTCTGTGTGTGCATATATATGTGTACATTGAGATGTATAGGTATGTATATTTGCGTGTGTGGACGTGTGTGTATATACATGTGTATGGGGGTGGGTTAGGCCATTTTTTTCGTCTGTTTCCTTGCGCTACCTCGCAAACGCGGGAGACAGCGACAAAGCAAAATAAATAAATAAATAATAAATATATATATATATATTATTATTTTTTTTATTATACTTTGTCGCTGTCTCCCGCGTTTGCGAGGTAGCGCAAGGAAACAGACGAAAGAAATGGCCCAACCCCCCACCCCCATACACATGTATATACATACGTCCACACACGCAAATATACATACCTACACAGCTTTCCATGGTTTACCCCAGACGCTTCACATGCCTTGCTTCAATCCACTGACAGCACGTCAACCCCGGTATACCACATCGCTCCAATTCACTCTATTCCTTGCCCTCCTTTCACCCTCCTGCATGTTCAGGCCCCGATCACACAAAATCTTTTTCACTCCATCTTTCCACCTCCAATTTGGTCTCCCTCTTCTCCTTGTTCCCTCCACCTCCGACACATATATCCTCTTGGTCAATCTTTCCTCACTCATCCTCTCCATGTGCCCAAACCACTTCAAAACACCCTCTTCTGCTCTCTCAACCACGCTCTTTTTATTTCCACACATCTCTCTTACCCTTACGTTACTCACTCGATCAAACCACCTCACACCACACATTGTCCTCAAACATCTCATTTCCAGCACATCCATCCTCCTGCGCACAACTCTATCCATAGCCCACGCCTCGCAACCATACAACATTGTTGGAACCACTATTCCTTCAAACATACCCATTTTTGCTTTCCGAGATAATGTTCTCGACTTCCACACATTCTTCAAGGCCCCCAGGATTTTCGCCCCCTCCCCCACCCTATGATCCACTTCCGCTTCCATGGTTCCATCCGCTGCCAGATCCACTCCCAGATATCTAAAACACTTCACTTCCTCCAGTTTTTCTCCATTCAAACTCACCTCCCAATTGACTTGACCCTCAACCCTACTGTACCTAATAACCTTGCTCTTATTCACATTTACTCTTAACTTTCTTCTTCCACACACTTTTCCAAACTCAGTCACCAGCTTCTGCAGTTTCTCACATGAATCAGCCACCAGCGCTGTATCATCAGCGAACAACAACTGACTCACTTCCCAAGCTCTCTCATCCCCAACAGACTTCATACTTGCCCCTCTTTCCAAAACTCTTGCATTTACCTCCCTAACAACCCCATCCATAAACAAATTAAACAACCATGGAGACATCACACACCCCTGCCGCAAACCTACATTCACTGAGAACCAATCACTTTCCTCTCTTCCTACACGTACACATGCCTTACATCCTCGATAAAAACTTTTCACTGCTTCTAACAACTTTCCTCCCACACCATATATTCTTAATACCTTCCACAGAGCATCTCTATCAACTCTATCATATGCCTTCTCCAGATCCATAAATGCTACATACAAATCCATTTGCTTTTCTAAGTATTTCTCACATTCTTCAAAGCAAACACCTGATCCACACATCCTCTACCACTTCTGAAACCACACTGCTCTTCCCCAATCTGATGCTCTGTACATGCCTTCACCCTCTCAATCAATACCCTCCCATATAATTTACCAGGAATACTCAACAAACTTATACCTCTGTAATTTGAGCACTCACTCTTATCCCCTTTGCCTTTGTACAATGGCACTATGCACGCATTCCGCCAATCCTCAGGCACCTCACCATGAGTCATACATACATTAAATAACCTTACCAACCAGTCAACAATACAGTCATCCCCTTTTTTAATAAATTCCACTGCAATACCATCCAAACCTGCTGCCTTGCCGGCTTTCATCTTCCGCAAAGCTTTCACTACCTCTTCTCTGTTTACCAAATTATTTTCCCTAACCCTCTCACTTTGCACACCACCTCTATTATACTCTGACGCTGTCTCCATACTATTCGCCATTTCCCGCATTAGCGGGGTAGCGTTAAGGACAGAGGACTGAGCCTTTGAGGGAATATCCTCACTTGGCCCCCTTCTCTGTTCCTTCTTTTGGAAAATTAAAAACGTGTGTGCATGTGTGTGTATGAAAGGATGGGTCATTCTTCGTACATTTCCCGGTGCTACCTTGCTGACGAGGGAAACAGCAATCAAGTATAACAATAATAATAAAGAAATAATTTTTTTTTACATTTTGCATTGTAAAAAGCTACATGTACTTTTACTTGTATTTCCATAGCCCTGGAATGCCCATAAGTGCCATTTACTCTGAGATACCAGTACAATTCTCTTGGGTGCAACTGTTTAGTGAGTGTACCCATTACCCTGAGGCTTCTCTAGCTTGGGATTATTTTGCTATGCAACTGCTTATACTCTAATGTCACACTCATAGACTGCTTCATTCCTTGTTCAACCATGTAAAAATTTGAAACTGACAGTCCAAACAGGGATCCATTTCACTAATTATAACATTTTCGTACAATAGTATATAAATACGTAAAGTACAAAAACTATGGGACTTATGCAACATGCCAATATCTTTTAGTATGCCTTCATCTGAAATCCTCAAGACTTTCTATCTAAAAGCATTACAGCAAGTAAAACTCAATAGACAGGGAAACTCAGAATTAATTACTGTACCTGTAACTTTCGGTATCGAAGACGGTATTGGATAATAGGAGTGTAGCTTTCTGTCTCCCACGTGAGTGTGTATGAGGTCTTTTCACCACCAGCAGGACTACTTGTCATCCTGGGGATTTTAGGAAGACCTGAAAGAATGAATGAAATAAAAATTATAAAAGCAAAATCAACGACCATCAGGAATTTAATAAACAGCTAGTAAAAGCAGATTGTGTTCTGATTTTCTCCTAATAATAGATGTCTCCCTTCTCCATACACATCTGACAGTCAAAGGATCTAGCTGAGATAATATAGCTGAAATTCAGCTATTCTCTACATTAAGAAGTAAGTTAGAACAAAGCAAAGTATTTACTCCTAAACTTTCTGCATTCTTCTACCCACTTCCTTAAGCTCAAGCTCTGAAAGTCCTTGATACATTCATAATATATATATATACTTAGTACTTATTTCCTGCTGCAGGAGTCCCCTCCATATTTAAGTTCCAGCTATATCTTGGGCATGTAGGTTCTTGGGGATATGTTTAAATGGTGTTATAGCATTGCAGGGATGGGGATGACCAGAGCATAGGAAGGAAAAAGTGACATCTTTATCTGAGGAGTGTGGCTTCTGATGGATGTATTTCTCGAGTTTAAGATTGGGTTTGGAAAGCAGATGTTTAGTGCTTATCAGGTTATTTCAATGTCTATATGTTTAGTCAGCACTGTATTTGTTTGGAGTAGGAGGATTTGAGTAGAGGTTACTGATGTGTGAGGCATGAATAAGCTTTTTATCTCTACCTGGGGGTTGGTGGTTAGTTAAGTAGTTTGGGAGGAAGGGGTCTAATGCTGTTGTAAGAATGGTGTGCTTGTCATGTTAAGATTTTACTGGGAAAAATCTTTGTTTCATTATGTAGGTGATGAACATTTATGGTCGCTTGGCAGCCGTTAATTGTTCTGAGCGAAGAATTTTATGTGGCTTGCAGCTATATATATGGTTTGCAGTTTATGAAGTAACACCAGGGCCCTTTCGGTAAGAGGTCATAGGGTTATCATAAATAAACACATACACTTACACACAAACTGCCATTGGTTCAAGTACAACTGCATATGATTGTAAGTACTCCCAACTTACCTGTCAGTCTGAGTGTGTTCTTTGTCTGGCCAAGGGTGTTCTCTGCTGTGCAAGTGTAGTCGCCAAAGTCCTCTTCTCTTACTTTGTTGATAGTTAGAGTGTGACGATGGAGGCTATCATGTTCAACAATGTGATGGTCAGAGATGATAGGCTGCCTATCTTTGGTCCAGGACACATGAGGAGTGGGGCGACCATGAACAATGCACACCAGCTTGGCTTCATCTCCCTCCCCAGTATGAAGTATAGCCTAAGCAGGGTAGGTGAGAAGATTTTCTTACAAATTTATCTACTGCCAAAAAAAGGATATTCTTCCATCTTTTCTAACGGCTTGTTTTTCTAACTAAGCAGAAAAGCACTAGGAACAGATGACTGAGCCTTTGAAGAAAAATCATCACTTGGCTCATTCTTCTGTTCCTGCTTTGAGAAAACATTAATACAAAAAGGGAGACTTTGAAACCTTCCCAATCCAAGCCCTTTAATTCATCTTCTAAGACAAGCAGGTATAAGCTGGTACTGTAGTATCAACATGTGGAAGGGAAATGGAGATTGACAAAGTTCCCAGTCTATTCCCAGAAAAAAAAATCACCATCAGCATCATCCTTTGAACAGGCACTGTACCAAAAGTAAGGAAAAAAAGCTACAAAGGGAGGTTAGCAAATATGAATTTACCCAAACTAGAAGAAAAAGAGGGAAGAAAAGAGCTTAATGCACAAGTCTTTAAAGGGACTGGATAACGTTAATTGTATGCAGTTCTTTAAAACTTAAAATGAGAAAGATCAATGAAAGCAAACAAGAAAAAATTAAGTAACAATTGATTTACATATTCTTTTTTAAGAAATATGCTTTTAGAAATAGCTTTGTACTGTAGTTACATGGAAGAAGCGATGCAAGGACACGATAGCTGCAAATAGTATGTTTAAGAAAGAAAATATCATATTAAAGAGAGCTTATATTACAATAACAACTAATGATGGAGGCAAGCAAAGGAAGAATAAAGAGGTAACAATACTGGATATACTTCTTTTATGAAAAATACAAGTACAAGTTGGAATTACCTGCTCAGTTATCACTTCAGGAGGGTACTCGACCTCAATTTTCATGCTAACAGAAGAAGGATCTCCAATGCCATTAGAAGCTGTGCAGATATATGTTCCTTCGACATGGCGGTCAACATTTTCAAGGGTGATACTCAAGCCCTGCAGGGATGGATTTCTTTCACAATTCATATAAATAATGGAAATAACATAAACAGGTAACTTTTTTGTGTATGTACATCATAGACAAGTTTTCATAAATTTGTGAAATATATAGATGTAATATCTTACTTTGGTAAATCTAAATACTTGATAGTACTGTAGAGTTTTTAGTGATGTGCTAACATATACACCTTTCCCATGCACTTTTAAGTGTTAAGACCACATCACTGTTCACTGTCTCATGTTTATGAAATCAATTCAAAGGTTAGATAGCCATGAAAAGAATGAAAGTTTACACAAACAGAGAGCAACAGAACTTTTGGTCAAATCTGAACAGAGAGCGCTACATGAATAAATCATAGAAACTGACCTCATATAAAATTACCCACGAAAAAAAAAAATACTAAAGCAAAGAAAGATAAGGGCAGAAACAATACTAATAAACAATTAAAGAAGTGGAAGACAATAATCCCCAAGGGATATTGTGTGCATTACAGGATAAGACATATGATCTAATGGTCTACAATACAATACAAGGCAAAGAAAATTACTGTTACTATGAAATAATAATTCCTTGTTAACATTCATCAGATGTCATATGTGGCTTGTACATAAAACAGGAAATGAGAATTGTCTTTTTTACCTCCTCAGACTGTGCTCCTGAAGGAAGGTGTCCCGCTTGTCGGCTCCAATTAATGGCAGCAGGTGGGTTACCTTCTGCATGACATTCTAGGGAAACACTTGATCCTTGAACAACACGTTGAACCTCTGGACTTACACGTCTTACCTGTGAGAAATGAAATTCAAATTCTTTAGAAAGGGAGGCCTGTGAATAGTTATGAAAATGAGCTTTAAAAGTTTGGATAAATAAACTTTTACTTTTGCCATACTGCTCCAGGATCCCATAGGGCTTATAAAGGACTTAAGAAGCTGGCAACATCCACTGGGCAGATCAAGAAAGTTTGGTGATAGTGTGTGTGTGTGTGTGTGTGTGTGTGTGTGTGTGTGTGTGTGTGTGTGTGTGTGTGTGTGTGTTGTGTAAATAAAGGACAGATAAATAGTATTTGAGCATTTCAGTGTGGAAGTTACACCTTGGGCATGAGGGGTCTTGATACATTGAACTGGTGTTGGTAGTGCACAAGAGATGCATTGTGTTCTGCATGCAATTGAGAAAGGACAACTAATTCATGTTTGAGGAGTGTGTTTTCAGATAGTTGTATATCTGGAGGAATGGTATCTAAATGCTTGAGTTTTTACCCTGAGCATATTCTTTTTGGAAGAAAAGGAGGTAAACTTGGATCACTTACATTCTTCCTTTCTGAGCTTGAAATCACTTGTGAGTGGGCCTAGTTACTTTTTCTGTCAGAAGATGACAGTACAAGAACTGTTTACAATTCCCAGAAAAGAAAAAAAAGGCTAGACCAAGCCACATGAGTAGACTATCATCAAAAGGGTAGCATTTGTAGCCTTTCCCTAAAGAGCTTGCATATTCTATCATCCCAGTAAATGTTAAGTGAGGATGATCACAAAAATGATGAATGTGGATACGTCAAAGATCCTGCTTGTGACACTAACGATGATGACTTTTTGTCGAATGAAGAGATGAGCTCTGACTTCAATGATGCTTTCACTAATGTCTAATGTTAAGAGGGTGGATGTGAGACTTGGACCTTGAATCCATAAGGACGAAAGATGGTAGACATGATGGCAACAAACTGCTTGAAGACAATATGTGGTGTCAGGTAAGTTGATCTTATAAGTAATGACAGTGTAAGAAAGAGGAGCAGTCATAAGAGTAATATGACTGAGATCTGACCATATGCTGAATTTGGTGATAAGAAGATGCGCAAAGAGAGACTGACTAAGAGAACAGACATGTCAGAAATGGACAAACCAAGGGTATGACCAAGAGGGAGACAGAAAAATGAAGTGAAAGAGGCTTTAAGTTGCTGGGACATGAACATTAGGGATGAGGAGATGCATCCATGGAATAAGAGTGAATTGAAGCATTGTGGTATACAAAGAGTGACAAGAAGAGGTCTAGGAACACCTTGTAATGTCCATTAGAGATTGACTGTTTCAGTACATTATGCATGAAGCCAGAGTGGGGGAAAGCATATAAGGCCATTGTTTGTCTGTTCATGCAATACTGTTTGTTCCTGCACTATCTTCTTGCATTATCTCACTGTTGTAAAACAAAGCAAATGATTATGAAAAATACATGTATATAGGTAAAGGGTGTTAATAAACTCCACATGCAAGTGGGTACCCCATGCACAAGAAGTCACTTTTTGCAAAACTGTTTCATTGTCAATAGCTGGAAAGGAGGAGTGTTGTCCAAGACAATCTCACTCTAAAGGAGTCCATCCTTTCCCTGCTTCTGTGTGGAGTGCAGTCTTGAATCTGCAAGAGCCCCATGAAAGGAGTCTTGCATTCCTTTATATAATAATAATATTAACAATAATCTATTTCTAACTATCATACTTTGTCGCTGTCTCCCGCGTTAGCGAGGTAGCGCAAGGAAACAGACAAAAGAATGGCCCAACCCACCTACATACACATGTATATACATACACATCCACACACGCACATATACATACCTATACATTTCAATGTATACATATATATACATACACAGACATACACATATATACACATGTACATAATTCATACTTGCTGCATTTATTCATTCCCATCGCCACCCCGCCACATATGAAATGACAATCCCCTCCCCCACACGTGCGCGAATTAGCGCTAGGAAAAGACAACAAAGGCCACATTCGTTCACAATCAGTCTCTAGCTGTCAAGTATAATGCACCAAAACCACAGCTCCCTTTCCACATCCAGGCCCTACATAACTTTCCATGGTTTACCCCAGACGCTTCACATGCCCTGGTCCAATCCACTGACAGCATGTCAACCCCAGTATACCACATCGTTCCAATTCACTCTATTACTTGCACGCCTTTCATCCTCCTGCATGTTCAGGCCCCAATAGCTCAAAATCTTTTTCACTCTATCCTTCCACCTCCAATTTGGTCTCCCACTTCTCATTCCCTCCACCTCTGACACATACATCCTCTTGGTCAATCTTTCCTCACTCATTCTCTCCATGTGGCCAAGCCATTGCAATACACCCTCTTCTGCTCTCTCAACCACACTCTTTTTATTACCACACATCTCTCTTATCCTTTCATTACTTACTTCATCAAACCATCTCACACCACATATTGTCCTCAAATATCTCATTTCCAACACATCCACTCTCCTTCGCACAACCCTATCTAAAGCCCACGCCTCACAACCATATAACATTGTTGGAACCACCTTTCCCTCAAACATACCCATTTTTGCTTTCCGAGATAATGTTCTCGCCTTCCATACATTTTTCAATGCTCCTAGATCTTTTGCCCCCCTCCCCCACCCTGTGACTCACTTCCACTTCCATGGTTCCATCTGATGCCAAATCCACTCCCAGATATCTGAAACACTTCACTTCCTCCAGTTTTTCTCCATTCAAACTTACTTCCCAACTGACTTGTCTCTCAACCCTACTGTACCTAATAACCTTGCTCTTATTCACATTTACTCTCAGCTTTCTTCTTTCACACACTTTACCAAACTCAGTCACCAGCTTCTGCCGTTTCTCATCCGAATCAGCCATCAGCGCTGTATCATCAGCAAACAACACCTGACTCACTTCCTAAGCCCTCTTATCCATGACAAACTGTATACTTGCCCCTCTTTCCAAAACTCTTGCATTCACCTCCCTAACAATCCCATCCATAAACAAATTAATCAACCATGGAGACATCACGCATCCCTGCCGCAAACCGACATCCACTGAGAACCAATCACTTTCCTCTTTTACTACACGTACACATGCCTTACATCCTCGATAAAAACTTTTCATTGCTTCTAACAACTTGCCTCCCACACCATATATTCTTAATACCTTCCACAGAGCATCTCTATCATATGCCTTCTCCAGATCCATAAAATGCTACATGAAAATCCATTTGTTTTTATAAGTATTTCTCACATACATTCTTCAAAGCAAACACTTGATCCACACATCCTCTACCACTTCTAAAACCACACTGCTCTTTCCCAATCTGATGTTTATACATGCCTTCACCCTCTCAATCAATGTCCTCCCATATAATTTCCCAGGAATGCTCAACAAACTTATACCTCTGTAATTTGAGCACTCACCTTTATCCCCTTTGCCTTTGTATAATGGCACTATGCATGCATTCCACCAATCCTCAGGCACTTCACCATGAGTCATACATGCATTAAACATCCTTACCAACCAGTCAACAATACAGTCACCCCCTTTTTTTAGTAAATTCCACTGCAATACCATCCAAACCTGCCGCCTTGCCGGCTTTCATCTTCCGCAAAGCTTTCACTACCTCTTCTCTGTTTACCAAATCATTCTCCCTAACCCTCTCACTTTGCACACCACCTTGACCAAAACACCCTATATCTGTCACTCTATTATCTAACACATTCAACAAACCTTCAAAACACTCACTCCATCTCCTTCTCACATCACCACTACTTGTTATTACCTCCCCATTAGCCCCCTTCACCGATGTTCCCATTTGTTCTCTTGTCTTTCGCAATTTATTTACCTCCTTCCAAAACATCTTTTTATCCTCCCTAAAATCTAATGATACTCTCACCCTAACTCTCATTTGCCCTCTTTTTAACCTCTTGCACCTTTCTCTTGACCATCTGCCTCTTTCTTTAAAGCATCTCCCACTCATTTGCACTATTTCCCTGCAAAAATTGTCCAAATGCCTCTCTCTTCTCTTTCACCAATAATCTTACTTCTTCATCCCACTACTCATTACCCTTTCTAATCTGCCCACATCCCACGCTCCTCATGCCACAAGGATCTTTTGCGCAATCCATCACTGCTTCCCTAAATACATCCCATTCCTCCCCCACTCCCCTTACCTCCTTTGCTCTCATCTTTTTCCATTCTGCACTCAGTCTCTCCGGGTACTTTCTCTCACAAATCTCCTCAAGCTCACTTACTCTCACCACTCATTTCACCCCAACATTCTCACTTCTTTACTGAAAACCTCTTCAAATCTTCACCTTCACCTCCTCAAGATAATGATCAGACATCCCTCCAGTTGCACCTCTCAACACATTAACATCCAAAAGTCTCTCTTTCACACGCCTATCAATTAACGTGTAATCCAATAACACTCTCTGGCCATCTCTCCTACTTACATACATATACTTATGTATATCTCTCCTTTTAAACCAGGTATTCCCAATCACCAGTCCTTCTTCAGCACACAAATCTACATAACAATAATAATAATAATGATAATACATTTATGGTAACTTACCAATGCTGGGTACTGCACATCAAGAGTGTGTTCAAGCTCAGTGACTGGGGAAGTCTCAATACGGCACACATACTTGCCAGCGTGACGTCTGGTCACACCACTCAAGACAAAGGAACTATCAGTTTTGGTGAACTTTGCTGCAGGTTTCAACTGTAAAATTAGTGAAATATGAGGTTATACAAATTTACTTAGAAACATCAATAAAAATGGAAAGGCAAGATAAGGAACTTGCTATGAAAGAGCATAAAATGGTCATACTATCAAAATGAGATCTTTGATGTCTGTCATGACTTAATTCTAAGAAACCTAGGACCTTATCCCCCACATTCACCTTATGGCTTCTTGCTTCAGTTTCCACAGTTCCATATGTATGATTCTTTGCAATAGAAACAAACCCTTCCCATCAGGGCCACTCAGGAAAAAGCCATCAGCTCCTAACTATAAACTAAAACTTGCCCTGTTAATCACTTCAGCAAACCTATGCTCAGAGATCCCTCCACTTCCAACATATACAGCAGTAACAGAACATATTCACGTCAATGTGATGCGACAAGCACTGAGCAATTAACCTTCTAACTCAAGTCTTCACAGCCACCATGTCAGATATACACCAGGCCTAAGCCACACTCCAGAAATGTGCAAAGTGTGCTTCCTCATCAGTGCTTTGGATACCAACCATCCCTACCATGTTCCAAAAATGGACTTGGCATCTCGAAGGACCCTTCATATCCATGATTCACCTACCATAATGAAGACAATGAACACTTGCTGCTCAATTTCCCCACACAGGTATATATGAAACACCTCTGACCTGTGGACCTTCTACACTGTCACATGGTGTTCTCATATCTTCAGAAAGCCCCACAATGCCACCAATCTTAACAATAAGCATACTTGGTGTCACTGTGATAGCTATGTACTGAGATCCCACATTACAAAAGCCATCTTAAAGAGAGAAAATCCTGCTCGGATGTTCAAGATTCTTAATTGAAAGTGTTTGATCCCATTTGAAAGTGTCTGATCCCATTTGAAAGTGTTTGATCCCATTTGAAAGTGTTTGATCCCATTTGAAAGTGTTTGATCCCATTTGATCCCATTTGAAAGTGTTTGATCCCATTTAACATAGGAATATTTTACCCTTGTACAGAATACATTCTCCTAACCAGGAAAAGCTGTACTTCCAAGTACTTTCTTAAAAGAGCAGCGTTCAGTTTGTCCCTAAAACCTTGACCCTGTTTCCCTACAATGTATCATCCGTTCTTTTCTCCTTCTATACAAAATAATTCTCTTACTGCTCCAGAGAGATGCCTGATTGTGTGCCTCCACTTCTAGCTAGACCATGCAATACTTTCTATACCATTCCTCTCACTTAAACCATTCCTTACTGTTATTCTCTCCAGCCACTGCACCCTTACCATCCCTTATTATTGTAAATCCACCTTGTAATCATCTGTTACTTGCATATCATCAATGCCAGTTTCAAGCCTAAGGAACTATTCTTGATAAACTCAGTCAATTCTTAACTAGATATAAATAACATTACAGAAATCTGTTTCCTTGTACTTACAGAGATTTCTCCAACGAACAGCAGTCGCTGTTCACCGTTGGTCATGATGTGGTTAAACATCAACACTTGACTACCTGCAATGATGTCAGGGAAAGGATACTACTTAAATTCAATGGAAATGTCATATGGTTTTCAAACTAAACCAAGTATGGTGTATAGCAAGGCCATTTCTTTCTAAGAAAAAAAAATTTGTCATATGATGCAGGTTAAATATCTGATTCTCTAAATAACTTGAATGAGTCTAACAATCAGGAGTGAAGGTATCTTAAACACATGCTAAGCTACACTTTAATGTTAAGCAAAAGGCCAAGAAAATACTAACTAGTTCTTCAACGTAAAGTGATTCCAAATTTATGTGCATCACAAACTAGATGCACAGTTGTTTCTAGCTCAATACTGTGTATTCTTTTACGTTAACAGAAAAGATATTTACTCTTGAATGTAATTTATATTCACAATTCACTGTATTACACACAGGGTGTGAGAAAACCGCAAAGAAAGTGATGAGGGGTTCTATAAAGACAGCTTCATGCAGCAGTGTTTAATGTGATATCCTTCTTTACAAAACTTTTGATAAGATATCAGCTTAGCACACAAAGTTTTTATTATACTCAACATTTAAGTAATTTATAAATTCTGAGATGTGAAAAAATTTGGGCCTCGGCGGAAAATGATAAAATTCTTATCGGTTTATTTTGAACTACGTACTAATGTATTAATGATTTAAGGATTTCTAAACTGGATATAAGTGAAGGATAAATACTGTAGAGTTTATCTTTCCCTTTGAAGACCGAAGTTATGTATAACGTCTATATTCTTCCCCATCACAGAAAATTCGTTCAGGTCTATGGTTGAGAGCATGTTTTCAGCGAGGTTAGAAGCTGTAGTTCAAATGCCTGATAGAATGAGCTGTAGTGAACTAAGGACTGCATCAAATGAAGGCTTCATACCATGAAAAATAATATTGATTGGAGTAAATGACACATTTCTTTTTTCCCCACTGAAAAAACAATTTTCGCACTATACTCAAAACCGGTTCTTACTCCATCCTTTTTGTCTCTCCATTTTGCATGTTCCCTCTATACGATACATGGGTTCATCTGTTACCTTTCTTCCTAACCTTGCAAATAGAGCTGAGGGCAAATCCTTCAAATGAGGCTAAGACTGAACGACGCTTACTGGGAGATGACAAGGTGTCAGCTCTGAATGGGAATTTCATACATAGTCATTCTATTCCTACTTCGTTTTTCCCCTGTTTCTATTTCCTTTGTTCCACTCAATGATGACATTTTATGTGCTGTGTATCACCCTACCCGTCCCATACCTGAGGTATACTACCCAGTGCAGCACAGTACATTAAGTCAAGCAAGTTCAATACACTTAACGAAACAGTTATTCATCTTTAAATGACAGATAAAGTTCGTATAGTCTTTTTTTTACTGACTTATCCTGGCTGTAAGGAAAATACAAGTCTATGCTTAAGAAAGGTTAGACTATAAATGTGATCTAATGGGATCTGAGCGCACGTAAAAATCCCACGCCCTTCCTAATAGCTGTGTGACCTTTCCTCTTTCAAAAGAAAACCTCTCCACTTCCTCAGACATTCTCGTGATGAATATTTCCCGTTTTTCCTCTACTTGTTTTGCTCCTTTTCATTCATATTTTTCATGTTTGCTGCGACGGCACGGGCAATGAAGCCCTAATGGAGGCCATCTCATTAGCGATATATATATATATATGGGTGATTTAAATGCAAAGGTGAGTAATGTGGCAGTTGAGGGAATAATTGGTATGCATGGGGTGTTCAGTGTTGTAAATGGAAATGGTGAAGAGCTTGTAGATTTATGTGCTGAAAAAGGACTGATGATTGGGAATACCTGGTTTAAAAAGCGAGATATACATAAGTATACTTATGTAAGTAGGAGAGATGGCCAGAGAGCGTTATTGGATTACGTGTTAATTGACAGGCGTGCGAAAGAGAGACTTTTGGATGTTAATGTGCTGAGAGGTGCAACTGGAGGGATGTCTGATCATTATCTTGTGGAGGCTAAGGTGAAGATTAGTATGGGTTTTCAGAAAAGAGGAGTGAATGTTGGGGTGAAGAAGGTGGTGAGAGTAAGTGAGCTTGGGAAGGAGACCTGTGTGGGGAAGTACCAGGAGAGACTGTGTACAGAATGGAAAAAGGTGAGAACAATGGAAGTAAGGGGAGTGGGGGAGGAATGGGATGTATTTAGGGAATCAGTGATGGATTGCGCAAAAGATGCTTGTGGCATGAGAAGAGTGGGAGGTGGGCTGTTTAGAAAGGGTAGTGAGTGGTGGGATGAAGAAGTAAGAGTATTAGTGAAAGAGAAGAGAGAGGCATTTGGACGATTTTTGCAGGGAAAAAATGCAATTGAGTGGGAGAAGTATAAAAGAAAGAGACAGGAGGTCAAGAGAAAGGTGCAAGAGGTGAAAAAAAGGGCAAATGAGAGTTGGGGTGAGAGACTATCAGTAAATTTTAGGGAAAATAAAAAGATGTTCTGGAAGGAGGTAAATAGGGTGCGTAAGACAAGGGAGCAAATGGGAACTTCAGTGAAGGGCGTAAATGGGGAGGTGATAACAAGTAGCGGTGATGTGAGAAGGAGATGGAATGAGTATTTTGAAGGTTTGTTGAATGTGTCTGATGACAGAGTGGCAGATATAGGGTGTTTTGGTCGAGGTGGTGTGCAAAGTGAGAGGGTTAGGGAAAATGATTTGGTAAACAGAGAAGAGGTAGTAAAAGCTTTGCGGAAGATGAAAGCCGGCAAGGCAGCAGGTTTGGATGGTATTGCAGTGGAATTTATTAAGAAAGGGGGTGACTGTATTGTTGACTGGTTGGTAAGGTTATTTAATGTATGTATGACTCATGGTGAGGTGCCTGAGGATTGGCGGAATGCGTGCATAGTGCCATTGTACAAAGGCAAAGGGGATAAGAGTGAGTGCTCAAATTACAGAGGTATAAGTTTGTTGAGTATTCCTGGTAAATTATATGGGAGGGTATTGATTGAGAGGGTGAAGGCATGTACAGAGCATCAGATTGGGGAAGAGCAGTGTGGTTTCAGAAGTGGTAGAGGATGTGTGGATCAGGTGTTTGATTTGAAGAATGTATGTGAGAAATACTTAGAAAAGCAAATGGATTTGTATGTAGCATTTATGGATCTGGAGAAGGCATATGATAGAGTTGATAGAGATGCTCTGTGGAAGGTATTAAGAATATATGGTGTGGGAGGCAAGTTGTTAGAAGCAGTGAAAAGTTTTTATCGAGGATGTAAGGCATGTGTACGTGTAGGAAGAGAGGAAAGTGATTGGTTCTCAGTGAATGTAGGTTTGCGGCAGGGGTGTGTGATGTCTCCATGGTTGTTTAATTTGTTTATGGATGGGGTTGTAAGGGAGGTAAATGCAAGAGTCCTGGAAAGAGGGGCAAGTATGAAGTCTGTTGGGGATGAGAGAGCTTGGGAAGTGAGTCAGTTGTTGTTCGCTGATGATACAGCGCTGGTGGCTGATTCATGTGAGAAACTGCAGAAGCTGGTGACTGAGTTTGGTAAAGTGTGTGGAAGAAGAAAGTTGAGAGTAAATGTGAATAAGAGCAAGGTTATTAGGTACAGTAGGGGTGAGGGTCAAGTCAATTGGGAGGTGAGTTTGAATGGAGAAAAACTGGAGGAAGTGAAGTGTTTTAGATATCTGGGAGTGGATCTGTCAGCGGATGGAACCATGGAAGCGGAAGTGGATCATAGGGTGGGGGAGGGGGCGAAAATTTTGGGAGCCTTGAAAAATGTGTGGAAGTCGAGAACACTATCTCGGAAAGCAAAAATGGGTATGTTTGAGGGAATAGTGGTTCCAACAATGTTGTATGGTTGCGAGGCGTGGGCTATGGATAGAGATGTGCGCAGGAGGATGGATGTGCTGGAAATGAGATGTTTGAGGACAATGTGTGGTGTGAGGTGGTTTGATCGAGTAAGTAACGTAAGGGTAAGAGAGATGTGTGGAAATAAAAAGAGCGTGGTTGAGAGAGCAGAAGAGGGTGTTTTGAAATGGTTTGGGCACATGGAGAGAATGAGTGAGGAGAGATTGACCAAGAGGATATATGTGTCGGAGGTGGAGGGAACGAGGAGAAGAGGGAGACCAAATTGGAGGTGGAAAGATGGAGTGAAAAAGATTTTGTGTGATCGGGGCCTGAACATGCAGGAGGGTGAAAGGAGGGCAAGAAATAGAGTGAATTGGAGTCATGTGGTATACAGGGGTTGACGTGCTGTCAGTGGATTGAAGCGAGGCATGTGAAGCGTCTGGGGTAAACCATGGAAAGCTGTGTAGGTATGTATATTTGCGTGTGTGGACGTGTGTATGTACATGTGTATGGGGGGGGGGGGGGTTGGGCCATTTCTTTCGTCTGTTTCCTTGCGCTACCTCGCAAACGCGGGAGACAGCGACAAAGTATAAAAAAAAAAAAAAAAAAAAATATATATATATATATATATATATATATATATATATATATATATATATATATATTCTTTCTTTTCTTTCGTACTATTCGCCATTTCCCACGTCAGCGAGGTAGCGTTAAGAACAGAGGAATGGGCCTTTGAGGGAACATCCTCACCTGGCCCCCTTCTCTGTTCCTTCTTTTGGAAAATTGAAAAAAACGAGAGGGGAGGATTTCCAGCCACCCGCTCCCTCCCCTTTTAGTCGCCTTCTACGACACGCAGGGAATACGTGGGAAGTATTCTTTCTCCCCTATACACAAGTTTCGAGGAGACAATCCACCTCATCATGTGCCAGTACTTAACAGTTATCAAAATCCTAACACCACACTTGGTTCCCGCCGTACAACGCACTCGTTCTAGGCTAAGCAATGTCTGCTATGTCTGGTCGTAACCCTTGCAAGGGAGGGTGATTAAGAAGGGTCAGGTGGCGGGGGTTGACCTGGGTAGCTGGGTGCGTCATGAACAACTTTTTATGTTTCCGTGTTTTGTCAATTCTCTCATAATGATTTGGTAAAAGCCAGGATGGGCTTTGAAATTGCCTGGGGACAAATTAAAGTTCTTAGTATTAGCCCATCCTAGCCTTAACCAAATCATTGAGACAACTGACAAAACACGAAAACGTAAAAAAATAATTGTTCATGACACATCCAGCTACCCAGGTCAACCCCAGCCACCTGACCCTCCTTAATCACTCTACCTTACAAGGGTTACGACCAGACATAGCAGACATTGCTTGGCCTAGAACGAGTGGCGTTGTACGGCGGGCAACCAAGTGTGATGTTGGGATTTAAACAACTTTGTTAAGGAATGGCACCTGATGATGAGGTGGATTGTCTCCACGAAACATGTCGTGCCACATGTATAGAAAACATTACATGTTAAATAAAGTTATATGAACTCCTACTGGAGTGCGATTTCACCTTCATACTATCATCAAGGACAAGTGTGATCATATATATGAATATGAATACTCATTTTATCGACCAAACCCCTTAGGCTGGATGAACAGCTGAGCTGACTGACTGTGGACCGACTGCCGAATCCAGGATTCGAGCCTATTCGCTCGACCCTGGGACCCCCGTGGATGCGTCACGGTCAGGAGGTATATATATATATATATATATATATATATATATATATATATATATATATATGACTGACATCTGCAAGGGCTCCTGCTCCATGACTGGTGCCTCCGTCAGATCAACAGCGCGTTTCCTTATCACTTAAGATTCTAAATAACAAAGCTGTTCCACCAGGGACCTGTACACTGATCAACTGCTGAAGATAAGAAAAGAGAGAGAGAGAGAGAGAGAGAGAGAAACCTGTTACTAACCTAGGTTCTCCACGTCACAGGGGAAGGTGATTTCTCCACCAACTTCGACGGAGAAGTGCTGGGCGTTGTCCAGGAAGATGGGCGGGGTCTCTGGGGTGTCGTAGGGCTCCTCGTACTCGTTGAGGTTGTCATACTCGTCGTAATTGTATTCATCGTACGCTTGCTGCGCATGCGCTGAAACGGGAAGAAAAAAACAAAAAAAAATCTAATTGCGTACATGAACGCCAGTGAAAAGACACAGAATAATTACACACACACACACACACACACACACACACACACACACACACATATATATATATATATATATATATATATATATATATATATATATATATATATATATATATATATATATATATATAATGTTAAAAAGCAAATGTAATGCCAGTGCAGCTCTGATGCTAAAGTTAATATTTATGAGCAACAAAAACGGTCTAAAAGCACGCCATGTTATTAACCAACGCAACCGTTGAAAATATAACAGAATGCTGAGTTAAGAGAGTAAAAAAGAAAAGGAAAAAAAAAAAATAGGGTCAGTATTTTTGGAATTCAAATAAGTGTTTAATGGGAGTAGGTATAGAATTTTTAAGACCCCCTCTCTCTGCTGCCACCCAAAACCTGCAATAAAGTCTTTGTTGAAGAACGCAGACAAGATATTACAGACTTAATATCAAGATGGACGACACACTACCAGCAGATAATAAAAATGTGAAGAGGTTGCACCTTGTTCATCCAGTTGCAGCAAAAAAGAAAGAAAAAAAATCAGGTCTTTTAAATACGCTCAATCGACACTAAAGGGCAGGACACCGCACAGACCACATATGTAACTCACCACTAAACATGTGTAACTCAACACTGGAGATGTGTATCTCACCACTAGACATGTGTAACTCACCACTAGACATGTATAACTCACCACCGGACATGTGTAACTCACCACTAGACGTGTGTAACTCAGCACTAGACATCCAGACATGTGTACCTTACCACTAGACATGTGTAACTCACCACTAGACATGTGTAACTCACCACCAGACATGTGTAACTCACCACTAGACATGTATAACTCACCACCAGACATGTGTAACACCACTAGACGTGTGTAACTCAGCACTAGACATCCAGACATGTGTACCTCACCACTAGACATGTGTAACTCACCACTAGACATGTGTAACTCACCACCAGACATGTATAACTCACCACTAGACATGTGTAACTCACCACTAGACATGCGTCACTCACCACTAGACATGTGTAACTCACCACCAGACATGTGTAACTCACCACCAGACATGTGTAACTCACCACTTAACCACACGTGTAAACTCAGCATGACCCACTGAGGTCAAGAGGAGTGACTGGGACCATAAACCATCCCGCGGACCTTCAACATCTGCGACCACATATTACCTTAACTTTGCCGGCGACTCCGTGTGTCTTAACTCCCTACGGTCGTACTCTCTCCATCATACGACTTTCCACCCAGGTGCAGCCACGACTCTCCACGCCCCATTAAGACTTTCCACACAACTCTGATAATGACTTAACTTCTATCATAATTCTGTAGAGCTCGCTGGTTCAGCCCACTTTACTCTGTCTGCTGTCAACCTCACAGCCGCTGTGTCCACTCCTTCACACGCTCTCTTACACTTCAGTACTATGTACAGCACCAATATCGTCTCTCACTTGATGTATTAACACGGGAATGGCTTGTCCCCAGTCCCCAAGCCCTGTCATCCTATAACCTTTAAAGCTGCTGTTGGCATAAATGTTGCAGACGAGAGAGAGGGAGGGAGAGAGAGACGATAGGAAACATTCCGGCAGATCTTGAGAATAATGATGGAAGCCAATTTCCTGTCGCTAACAGCTGGCTGCAGTTAGGATATTAGCATCAGGGCGGGAGAAGAAAATACGTGACCTGGCTCGTCATGTCCCCAGATGATGCTGCTTGGCTAGAGAACGGAAGTGGGGGGTGAAAAAATGAAGGGAGAGATGGAAGAACAAATCCCAAAGAAAAAGTGTAAGATGATAAGCATGAATGGAAAGGATAAGGTGAAATTCACAGACAAAGTAAGAAGGGAGAAGAGAGAATGGTATGAGAAAGAGGAGGAAAGATATGAAGACCAACGAGGAAAATAAGAGTCACAGTGGAGACAGAAGACAAGCGACTACGATTGGGCGAAGGGGGGAGGATGACGATGTCCGGAGAGGATGGGATGGGGACGTAAGATGGTAAGCCTGGACGGAGGGGAGAATAGCAAGCATGGCTGGGAGGGGAGGAAGACCCGCAAGGCAGAGAGGGAGGATGACAAATGATAAAAAGGTGGTGAGGGAAGAGTCTATGCTTAGATGGACGGGCTGGAGGCGTCACCAACACCTTGAACTAGAACGACTCCCGTCCATCAGACGTCACCACACAAACACAACCAACGCCCTCTTGTGTGCGAAGTCATCGCGATGTTCCCGGTCGACACTAGTCTCGGAACGTACGAACTCCCTGGCAGTATGGCGTATCTGGTTTGTAAGCTCCAGATGCAAGAGCGGGTAGATGATAAAGATGAAGGGATAGGGCTTGCAGACGGTTGGAGCAATACCCTTTCCTGAGGATGGTGACGCTGGACCAAGCAGCTACTAGCCACCTATCCAACTTGCCTCTCCCTTTCCCTACCTCACCCTCGTGCTCAGGTCCCTCCCATCGCTCTATCCCACTAGCCTGAGGTGCCACTTACAACCTCCCCCCACTCCCTGGTCGGCTGGCTGGCTGGTTGAGGGGGGGTTGGTTGCGGGAGGGGCACCAACCCCCTCGCTTACCAGCCAGCCTCCCCGCCCCTCACCAAACATTGAGGAACCTGGGAATCGATGAGTTAATGGCACGAAAACTTCATTATCCGATCCTTGTCACCTCCTCCCTCACCCCTTCCATTCCCTGCTAGCCAGCCTCTCTCTCTGTCCCTCCTCCCGCTGGTGAGGGGCTCAATATCCGCCTCTCGCAACGCCTGATTGCTCCGACGGTGGACGATAGGGAAGAGATGTATGGCTGGGGAGGTGGTGTGGTGTGTGTGTGTGTGTGTCATCATGAGCTACGTGGCACTTGCCCTAAACGGTGCTCGGCTTCCGGGCCTCACCTGGTAAGGCCGTGCGGGGTGTCACCAATGCCTTGGCTGTGTGGCACACTCCCCTCCTCAGCGGTCACCTGCTGAGCCTCATCTGGTGAGGCCGGGGTCACCACTCCCTCCTCGGCTTGCACAGGCCGTGCGACATCCTCGTTGGCACGAGCTAACTTCGAAGTCCTGAGGGGGAATGATTTAACCCTCACATTTCTCCTATAGATTAAAGTAATCTATCACAAGAACTCAGACTTTTAGCTTGAGATGCGAGATCGCTCCTCTAACCTGCCACTTTCTTGCGACACCAAAACCTCATAAAGATCAGTTTGATATCTCCCATCCCCTAGAAACTCATGACAGTCCCAAATTTTTACGACCAATACGACGGCCCGACTCCCCTTGAGCAGCCCCCTACACCCATGAACATCGGGAGGAGGAGGAGGGAGTAGGGGCGCGTGTGTGGGTCAGGGTGATTGTCATCCATTTCTCACCGTTCCTTTCATCCTCCGTCTGGTCAAACGTGCAGGATCTGATCAGTCCGCCCCACAGTTGAAGGTGATGAGGACTGATGATGTTGGCTGGGGAAGAAGGAGGAGGAGGAGGAGGAGGAGGAGGAGGAGGAGGAGAGGTTCAAGCGCTCGACCTCCACGCCACGCTGAAAAAAGAAAAAAACAGCCCATTCTATTTAGCCCGTCCCACGACATCCAGCCGCTCACGGGTGTTCATCGCCTTCGTCGAGGGACTCGCGCCCCGCGAGCGCTCGATCACTCTCTCCTTCGTAGTGTTTAAGTGTCACGGGAGGTCCCTGTAGGGTACTTGTGGATGGCATCGTCGGTCCGTGAGCAACAGGACCCACATGACAAGCTCACAGGAAGGGGTGTGAGGGGTGAGAGTGTGGTGTCTACATCTGACTGACCTAGACAGACTTGCAAGCTGGTCTCCCCCACCAATGGTTACCCAGACAAGCTGGCTGTAGACGGTCCCGTCATAACAGTTATCCAAGCCAGCTGGCTGGCTGTAGACGACCCCGCCACTGTTACCCAACCAGCTGGTTGGCTGTAGACGACCCCGTCACACTGTTACCCAAACCAGCTGGCTATAGACGACCCCGTCACACTGTTACCCAAAGCAGCTGGTTGTAGACGACCCCGTCACACAGTAACCCAAACCAGCTGACTATAGACGATCCCGTCACAATGTTACCCAAACCAGCTGGCTACAGACGACCCCGTCACAGTGTTAACCAAACCAGCTGGCTGTAGACGACCCCGTCACACAGTTACCCAAACCATATGGCTAGCTATAGACAACCCTGTCACACAGTAACCCAAACCAGCTGGCTGTAGACGACCCCGTCACAATGTTACCCAAACCAGCTGGCTACAGACGACCCCGTCACAGTGTTACCCAAACCAGCTGGCTATAGACTTGTTCATCCCGTCAACATTTTGACTGTCATCAGTCATCATCAACCCATGACAACCAATATGACAGTCAGCAGAGTGTTTCATATTAGCGTTTTAAATAACATTTTCTGTCTTGATTAATATAGACAAAGCCTTTTAGAGAGAGAGAGTGTGTGTGGGTGGGTGGATGGAGGGCACATATCTAGGGGGGAGGTGGGAGGCCGGTACAGAGCTTACAGTGGGTACAACACATCGATATAGGAGTGTTGCTGACAGGTGGGGCTAGAATGGGGTCCAGGGACCCACAGTGTCTCCCTCCCCCTCCCCTCTCGTCAGAAGGGGAAGGGGGGGGGAGGAGGTGTAGGATACATGAAATACGGGATAGTAAAATGAAACAGACAGCAATAGGGAGAGTCAGCCACCTACTCCAACCCTGGCGGATGTCAGGAGGACGCGGTGGTGGCGAGCGTCAGCGGACTGTAGTGATGTCAGCCAACGCTAGCGGATGTCAGGAGACAGCGGTGGTGGCGAGCGTCAGCGGGCTGCAGTGATGTCAGCCAACGCTGGCGGATGTCAGGAGACAGCGGTGGTGGCGAGCGTCAGCGGACTGTAGTGATGTCAGCCAACGCTGGCGGATGTCAGGAGACAGCGGTGGTGGCGAGCGTCAGCGGACTGCAGTGATGTCAGCCAACGCTGGCGGATGTCAGGAGACAGCGGTAAGCGTCAACGGTCAGACAGCCCTGGCGGACGTCAGGACGCGGTGGTGAGCGTCAGCGGAACTATGGCGACGTCAGCCTGCCCTGGCGGACGTCAGGACGCGGTGGTGAGTGTCAGCGGAACTATGGCGATTGTCAGCCAGCCCTGGCGGACGTCAGGACGCGGTGGTGAGTGTCAGCGGAACTATGGCGACGTCAGCTAGCCCTGGCGGACGTCAGGACGCGGTGGTGAGAGTCAGCGGAACTATGGCGACGTCAGCCAGCCCTGGCGGACGTCAGGGGGGACCGGCGGTGAGTGTCACGCAGGCAGGGGAAGGCAATGCAGTGACTGATGGCCCTCGAGGGCAAAGGCACACACACACACACACACACACACACAGTCAATGAGCCACCAATTCGTGATGACGGAAGGCCCGGTAAACATGACAGATGTCGCCGCCACCAGACACATGAATGTGAACCACTTAGGGACGCGGGTGATGACGGGAATATTTCCATCTCAACGAACCCAGCTGCTTCTAAGTCCGCTGCGCCTTTTCCCCGAAGAGAGCGGGTGAAAATTACCCACCTATCCTCCCCTACACACACACACACACACACACACACACACACACACACACAAGTCTTTCTAAGCTTGGTTAAGTTAGGTTGGGTTAAGTCAGGTTATAAGGTTCTCATGCGTCTACCCTTGCCTAACACGACCTAACTTAACCCAGCCTATGATGACGCTGAGTGGGGGGGTGGAGGAGGCGAATCATCAGGTGATCCGCCGCTCGTCTTGAGTATAACAAGCTAGCTTTTGACCTGACCAATAAAACTCGGGGTCAAAGGTCAACTCGTACAAACGCTCGTAGAGCCTTAGCCAAGTGGTTACTCAAGGATCGTTTGGCGTCCATCTTCCAAATACATACGGTAACTCATGAGAAAGCATCACCGTCAGCAACAGAACCAAAGAAATAACGAAGGAGAGTCAGAAAACGTGACAGAAAAAACAAGTGAAGATCTCACACATTTGTATAGAGTATCACATGACAATTGGGTGCCTGAGCTGCGCCAGTTCATCCCTCTCTGGTGGAGTGTGTTTACCCTGCTCGTCAGCCGAGGGTGCTAATGGTCTTAATGGCTCGTCTGTCACCCTAGGCCTAAGTGGAACTGGGGGCACGGCTGGGGGCTTCTGACTCAGGCCCTAGGCCAAGCTTGTGGCAGAACATGAGTCTGACTCAGCCCTCGACCCATCTACTAGTCAGCTAGGTCACTACATATTAATAAACCCTCTAACTACCTCTAATAAAGCTAAATCACCTTCCTGATTGTTCCGAAGTGACTGAACCGGCAGTTCGAGTGTTGCCACCGGGAGTTCATTAGCCATCAATAATGGACTCTTTAAGGGCCTTGTTACCATCAGTCGCGCTCACAATTTCCAATTACGATCTCGCGTCCCTCCTCCGTTTTCATATTACACCATTATTATCTGGGATAATCCCACACGTAATTCTATGTGATGTGTTCGTTATCTGCGTTACCATAACTCCTGCTGTGATAATCAGCGCAGCGTAATCTCATATGGATCCGGCGCCTCTGTTTACATCTCGACCTGCCTTAATTCACCAGGATCGGAAGCCTCTGTGTGTTAACCTGGCGGCTCCAGTTAATGTGTAGATCTGTAGTCCAGAGAAAGCCCTAATCTTAACACCAATTAGCCAATCCATTAACCGCATCTTGGCCCTAATCCTCAGACCTCCATCCCCTTTCGCTAATGCCCCCATCTTGGCCCACCAATCCCCACCTCTGGTTTATTCACCACAAGTTGGGGATGGAAGACTCGACTGTGTTGGGGAGGAGGAAGCGGCTGAGTAACCGGACTTTGATCTAAAAAAGCTTCACAAGTTTGTAAAGATGAGGAAAATGATATGAAGGACAAGTTTTCCCTCATGCGAGCAATTTGAAAAAAAAATTCCGTAATTGCATTAGCCTTGTGTATAATGGAGGCGAGGCAAAAAAAGAAAAAAAAAAGGACATTATGACCATTAATTTCTAAAGCTCCGACGTCCCACATTTTACTGCCTTTTTTTCTTCCAGGCTTTTCTTCAGCCGACAATATGCAAGACCCTCTCAGAACTCCCGTCTTTCACGACGCCACCACCACCTCCCAACTCCACCACATGACCATTCACTAGTCCCTTCTCCCCCACCCCCAAGCCTTGAGACAGGGGTAGGAAACCAGTCCTCGTGTCTCCACCAACGAACCTCAGTGTCCAGGCTTCGTCCAAGGTGCCACGTTCACCCAGAACCTATTCACTCACTTACCTACTACATGGTAAAAGCTCCCTCCCCTTCCTCCCTCAAGAGCCCATCTCGGCCTGAAGGGAGACTCCACTGACTACCATCATCAACTTAGCGCTCCTCTCTCCTCGTTCCAGCCTGCCACCTCCGGCCCGGCCTTACTTCTACACCTCACCGTAACTTCTGGTGGAGCTGCGCGTTCAGGGGGTACCTCTCCGCAGTTCGGTAGAGGGGGGTTAGACCAAGGTGTTTGCAGCCTGCAGGGCCCTACGTTCAACCTGGCAGGGGGTGGGGTCACGTTCACTATGGAGACGTTCACCGGGGCATACTCTCACCGAGATGCTTGATCTATGGATATCTAGACAATGAAAAAGAGGTGAGGGAGGCGGAGGCGCGGGGGACGAGTAGCGGCGTCTTGACAGAGACATCTATATGCTATTTCTAACACCTGCATGTTGTGAGTGGGACGGGTTCAAGCATGTGGATGACTCTCTTGGTTCCTCTTAACCCCCCCCATGTTAGGCATCTTCTGGTGTTACTCAGTGTGGCTGACCCGTCGTAACACACCTGCCGTGCCGAATGGGTAATGATCACTTACGTCCCTCGTCAGCGTTCCAGAGAGGAGGGTGTCAGCAGCTTTTACAAGTCCTTTCTTAGTGGTTCCGACTGGCATGGGAGTCACTTGGTGCCACAGCGAACCTGACCCCCGCCAGCAGTGACCTCTCGTGCTATACCTGACCTCTGACCAGCCTAGGGACATCGTCGCGCTACGTCATACGATGACCTCAGCTCATTCCTTGTAACGCACACACATACAGACGCATCAAGAGACTCTGTTGTTGACTAGGTGGCTTACCCCCTTGCCTACGATGGTACGCTCCTTGGCCTTTGATCTGACCATACGAAGGTCACGCCATTATACCCATGAGGTCGAGACGTCCTACTCAAAAAAAAAAAAAGGGGGGGGTTACGATCAACTTCCTTGACCACTAAATCTAAAGTATTCCAACACCACAGATGACAGAGCGGAACCCAAGGCCTAACATCATAATAGTTTAATGGAAACAAATTATACCACAATCATTTATAAACAGTGTGCAATGCTTGTGCTGTTGTTACCTGTGTTGCTGTTCACCATCGCTCACTATCCAGTAACTACGTATCATGTATTGGATGTGTCCCTGACCTCTCTACCCCCCCCCCCCCCTCGGATTGGAGTGGGGTATCCAAGACCTTACCTCCACCCCTCAACGGGAGGGGGTATCCTAAACCTACCTCCCTCTCTGACGGGAGTGGAGGCACCTTTGGGTCCCTGGGCCCTATTCGAGCGCACCAGTCACCCTCTTACGTCCACGTACTGTACCCACTGCACTACGCTCTGTACTGGCCTCCACCCACCCCTAGATACGTGCCCTTCACCTACACTCTCACTAAAATGCTTTCATCTTTGTACATCAAGACAATAAATAATATTCTAAAACTTCCCAAAAAAACTATCACTGCCTGAGAGAGAGAGAGAGAGAGAGAGAGAGAGAGAGAGAGAGAGAGAGAGAGAGAGAGAGAGAGAGAGAGAGGAAAATTCAATCTGAAATGTATCGGTTGCGATGGAATTTCAGATAGGCATCTTGATATATTTACACGACGGATAGGTCATGGGAGAGCACCGGATGCACAGACACAGCTTCGAATCCCCCGACTCGTACACACACACACACACACAGAAATGACGGACGATCCAGCATCCAATAATATATATATGTGTCCAGTGGGCGCAAATCACTCCAGTCTGTTCAAGACATGGAGAACACAAGCTCAGACCCACGCCAATAATACCTGCCAGAGAAATGCAAGAGACGATGACTTAAAATTGAGAATCCGAGGCCACCACTACTCAGGCGCCCTTAACCTACAGCAAAGCTGTCAAACTGAAACAAAAACACAAAAGGATAAAAAAAAAGAGGAAGAGTCAATTCGTCAAACACCAAAGAGAATATAATCAACTGACAAGACACATGAGAGAAGATGAGAATTTAGATATCACGCAGATAAAGGTATATAAATGGAGTCGTAATCAGAAGGGAAACGGACGGCAGAAAAATAATGGGTTGATACACCAGACTTCGAATGTGTATCATCATGTACTGGGCATCCCCACAGTAACCACAAAAGCTGGTCCCCCCCCCTAACTCTAGGCAATTAGCCCAGTCCTCACCTGATGAACCACACCTTCGTCTCGGTTACGTTAACAGGGAGTCCCCCTTAACCCTGGGTAAGTCAGCCTAGTCCTCACCTGTTGAACCACAACTTTTTCCGTCCACGTAAGAGCGAGATATCCAAGAGCCGAGAGATGGCAGATGGCTATAGCTACTGTACTTCAGAAGTTTGATACAAGAATCCTCATCGTCTAGAGTACGTGAGTGGGGGTGAGGAGGAACCTGGCCCATCGAAGGAGGTGTGATGATCCGCCCGCCATCAATCTACCCTCCAAGTTAACCCACGAACACACTGGCTTCCTCTCCTCCTCCCTCGAGACGCCAACACAACATCATCAACCCCTCTCTGCCACCAAGTGACACCTTCGCCACCTTCGTGATACAGCGCCTCCCAGCTGGCTGCCAACATTGTTCTCTAGGAGTGTAGTAGCGCTGCTCCCACCCGCCCCCGTGAACTGTACACCCTCCCCGTAGAAGGACGTACCAGTACACTGTAATGACGGTACGTTATACCCTTCGTATCCTACGCTCACTCTTTCCCTTCCGGAGGAGAGGAAAACATTTTCCCCTCTTCAGAGGACAATGACCATCTCCCTCTGTGTGTGTGTGTGTGTGTGTGTGTGTTTCCTCCCCCCGAGCCCAACGCTCTAGATTGAAAACCCGAGTCAAATTCTGGTGTAACTGAACACTGCTCTTACGTCGACACAATTTACAGGCAGTGTACAGGAACAAATGTAAACTTTTATATTGTTTCTTTTTTTTTTTTCCTCACTCCAAAACCATTGTTTTTTTTTCTAAATGAACCTCCATTTTACAGAGAGCCGGAGATGAAGACTGTCTCGCAATATTCCACCCATTGCGACAGGAGCTGCAGCAACGTAAGGACGAGCACCGTGTATACCAGAGCTGGGAGAATGGTCTTAACCCACTACACCCCTCCACCACTGACCTACGTGCACGTGTCCTCCTACACCCCTCCACCAGTGACCTACGTGCACGTGTCCACCTACACCCTCCACCAGTGACCTACGTGCACGTGTCCACCTACACCCCTCCACCACTGACCTAAGTGCACTTGTCCAACTACACCCCTCCACCACTGACCTACGTGCACGTGTCCACCTGCACCCCTCCACCAATGACCTACGTGCATGTGTCCACCTACACCCCTCCACCAGTGACCTACGTGCACGTGTCTACCTACACCCTCCACCAGTGACCTACGTGCACGTGTCCACCTACACCCCTCCACCACTGACCTAAGTGCACGTGTCCAACTACACCCCTCCACCACTGACCTACGTGCACGTGTCCACCTGCACCCCTCCACCAATGACCTACGTGCATGTGTCCACCTACACCCTCCACCAGTGACCTACGTGCACGTGTCCACCTGCACCTTCCACCACTAACCTAAGTCCACTTATCCACCTGCCCTGCTGCTGAAGTTGTTGCTGCCGATGGCCCAGGCCTGGCCAAGCTCCCAGTCTCTCTCTCTCTCTCTCTCTCTCTCTCTCTCTCTCTCTCTCTCTCTCTCTCTCTCTCTCTCTCTCCTGGTCTGCTGTGATCTTGTGTCATCTTCATATTCCTTCTTCCTAATACTCACGTGTCCTGTGTGTGTGTGTGTGTGTGTGTGTGTGTGTGTGTGTGTGTGTGTGTGTGTGTGTGTGTGTACCCCTTCCAGGGTTCCCTTAGCACATCTTTGCTCTCTGTACCTCGGGCGATGGAGGTGGCGCTGGCATAGCGCCCGCCACTTTGTGCGTCTTAGGGCGTAGCTTACAGCGCGTCACGTCTCCTGAACGCCAAGGTTGCGTAAACACACACACACACACACACACACACACACACACATACGCACACACACGTATATATATATATATAAATATATATATATATATATATATATATATATATATATATATATATATATATATATATATATATATATATGAATATAAAGATTACTTCCTCTATCACGCCCACTGTGAACCCGGGGCACTACATGTAATGGTGTTGCAAACCCTGTGTGTGTGTGTGTGTGTGTGTGTGTGTGTGTGTGTGTGTGTGTGTGTGTGTGTGTGTGGTGGGGGGGGGGGGGCGAACACAGAAGAAGAGAACTTCAGCTCAAGAATAAAGTTTGTGATTCATTATTTGGTGTGGGGAAGTTGAAGTCCCGTCCTCACACACACACTCTCTCTCTCTCTCTCTCTCTCTCTCTCTCTCTCTCTCTCTCTCTCCTTTCTCCCCCTCTCCTCTCTCTCTCTCTCTCTCTCTCTCTCTCTCTCTCTCTCTCTCTCTCTCTCTCTCCTTTCTCCCCCTCTCCTCTCTCTCTCTCTCTCTCTCTCTCTCTCTCTCTCTCTCTCTCTCTCTCGGGCTGCCGGACTTAGCCGCCCCCCGCAACCCCCCCTCCCACGAATAAGTTTTGTGGACACGTCAATAACAGTCACAAACACTGATCCCTCGACCCCCACACCAGGAGGAGGAAGCAATATAAGCCACTCAAGTGGCTCGGACTCCGGTCTCCACCTCCTCTCTCTCTCTCTCTCTCTCTCTCTCTCTCTCTCTCTCTCTCTCTCTCTCTCTCTCTCGCCAGCTCCCAAGACAATCATACAGCTCTTTCAAGGATAATCATTGACACACATCACGTTTATACAACTACAATTACAACAACAACAACAAGAACAACAACAAACGTTTTAAGATGGTACAAACGTTTCCGCTGCCTCGCCATCGCAGACGACCGACTCGCTCGCTCCCCGCTTTTCTCGAGACGTTTCTACGAGTGTCCGAAATGCCGGGTAAGGTCGGGGTAGGGTGGAGTTGGGGGTTGGGTGGGAGGAGGAAGGTTGGGGTTGAGGTGGGTCGGGGGTTGGGGGGTTTCCCCCTCCATTACTAACAAACACCCGCGACAGAGCTCCCTGAGACGTAAGGATTCTGACGGCGCCCCCCAGATGTAGCGCAAGGCCCACGTCGTACGGACGCCTGAGGATGCGCACCCGTGTGTGTGTGTGTGTGTGTGTGTGTGTGTGTGTGTGTGTGTGTGTGTGTGTGTGTGCGCCCCCCCTCCTCCCACCAGCCGTCTCGATTACACAGACGCCCGACTACAATTAAAGACACATTCGAGTCCTACAGGAAGCCCTCCCTCCTCCGGCTCCTACAGGCGACCTCTGCTCGAGTGAAGGTGGGGGCGAGAGAGAGAGAGTGAGAGAGAGAGAGAGAGAGAGAGAGAGAGAGAGAGAGAGAGAGAGAGAGAGAGAGAGAGAGAGAGAGAGACGAGGAGGTAAATCCTAAAGCTTAGCGGTGTAAGGAAGGAAACAGACATCTTCGAGGTACGGAACGGCCACAGGATAATCACATCATGCCGCTTGCGAGCACTGCGCGGTCTAGCTTCTGGCAACGGAGTGCAGGCAGCCATGGGGTCAGGGGCAAAACCCGAAGCAATATCTAGAAAAAAGAGGGGAAGAGAGAAAACTAGTTTGTGGAGCAAGGGAAAAGGTGAGTTAAGTTTTGTGAGTCATATTGGTAAAGCCAGCACGTTCGATTGCATTAGATTCGAATGAATTCTGTCCATCACCTTCGTAAAAAAAAAAATAAACGATCCGGTGTCTACCACGTTGCCACAAACGTAAAACCTGCAAAACGTTTTCACACAACATCAGCCCCGTCTAATAACGCTGTCAAACGTGTCAGACTCTTTATCAAGTTGCTCTCTCTCTCTCTCTCTCTCTCTCTCTCTCTCTCTCTCTCTCTCTCTCTCTCTCTCGCACACGCCAGGTGCATTCATCAATTCCCTGCGTCAAAATCCTGGCTGCGCCTATGCTCTTTAAATCTGTTCGTCACGTGCAACCTGCTCACTGTGTAAACCGTCTGGCTTCATACACCCGTTCGGCACACACCGTCACCTCTTACCACCCTACCACAGAGGAACTGCTCTCTCTCTCTCTCTCTCTCTCTCTCTCTCTCTCTCTCTCTCTCTCTCTCTCTCTCTCTGATCATGTGTCCTCCAAACAGTTGCATGGTCGTGCACATGCCCTTTGAAAACGGTCCGCTTAACCACGTAACTTGAAAAACTATATATATTCATTTTTCTTCAGTTGCTATGCAAACACTGTCAGCACTAACCAGCTGCTATGTAAACGCCGTCAGCACTATGCAGCTGCTATGCAAACACTGTCAGCACTAAGCAGCTGCTATGTAAACACTGTCAGCACTAACCAGCTGCTATGTGAACACTGTCAGCACTAAGCAGCTGCTATGTAAACGCCGTCAGCACTATGTAGCTGCTATGTAAACGCCGTCAGCACTATGTAGCTGCTATGTAAACGCCGTCAGCACTATGTAGCTGCTATGTAAACGCCGTCAGCACTATGCAGCTGCTATGTAAAGACACTGCACACTGCTCATCAGCTCTGCAAATAAAATATCCCGTCTTTTTTCCGTCTGTGTACAACCACCCACTACAGTAGCAACCCCCGGGTCTCTCGGGGGGTATGCGAGGGTCGGCCACCTGGCTGGCGTCTTTTTCCTTTTTATCAGAAACTTGTGCTGGTCGTCGAGGACCAATATCCAACACTGGATCACAGGGAGGATTTCTCCTCCTCCTCCTCCCTCGTGCACGTTCCCCCTCTCCAATATCTGACACCTTCCCAAGAAAAACAACAAGTCAAACACAATGGCCCTGTTTACCTTCTCCATGAATCTTCCTCCAGACTCAGCCTCTCTCTCTCTCTCTCTCTCTCTCTCTCTCTCTCTCTCTCTCTCTCTCCCACCAAGAGGGGTGGCGTAGGGGGGGAGGGGGCGTTAAGAGAAGGTTAAGGAAGGTGTAAGGGCGCGCGCTCTCCCTTGTGACCAGCAGGATGTGCGAAGACAAGACTTCTACGAGGATTACGGAAAAAAAATATATAAAATACCATGTTAATATACAATGGTTTTCAGTGCGCAAATAAGAACCAAAATCTTCTAAACACTTTAGCTCCCAATTATGAGACAACAAGGTCCCGACACACTCCACCAGCACGTGACTGAAGGCAAATGAAGTTAATATTGCCATCACAAGGGGTATAATGGCGTATCACATCACGGTAACCGACGCACAAGGATGACTTATATATATTAAGCCAAGGTCCAGACGTGGCCCTTAGATCGATGTTGGTCACCGATGCAGGAGCGAGACGAGAGCCACCACCAGCATCATCAAACAGCCTAGTTAATCAAGCCCCATGTAAGGTTAGATCTGTTCGCTCACAGAGCAATCTCTGGCGTATAGGACACCCTCCCTCCCTCCCTCCCCAACTCTAACCAACCCCAAACCAGTGTATGCTAAACGCTTTGATTACCGCTGGTGACATCAGTAAACATATACGTATATACTTTCATTTCATTAGTATATCCGTATATTTCTGAATTATAGACGTGTATTTCTTTCACATATACGTATAATTCATAAGTATCTCCGTGCATTTCTGAAGTATATACGTGTATTTCTTACGCATATACGTACATTTCATAAGTACTGAGTCGCTTTCGTGTATTAACATATTTTGTGCACCACGTACACGCGTACATTTCTTTAGCATCAGACTGAGAGAGAGAGAGAGAGAGAGAGAGAGAGAGAGAGAGAGAGAGAGAGAGAGAGAGAGAGAGAGAGAGAGAGAGAGAGAGAGAGAGAGAGAGAGAGAGAGAGAGAGAGAGAGAGACCTGAAGTAACATTCCCCAAGAAGCGACCTGTCAAACGCTCTGAAAGGGCAAAAAAAACAAGAGTCTTGGCTTCGCATGTTGATACGGGCGGCGGCAACACACTGTACGCTACCACTAGCAACCTACGCTAAGAAGACGAGGCACACACACACACACACACACACACACACATCCTCTTTCCGACCTGCAGTGCTCTGCGACCGTCAGCGTAGGAATGGAAAGGAAAAGGTGGTGCCATCCCCTTAGTGAGCCAGTTGATAAGACGCGGTGGTAGCTGGCCCAACCCAACCCCCCCCATCTCTCTCTCTCTCGCATCCAGGCTACCCAAGTCCCCTGCAAAAAAAAACCCTGTGATTTCCAACTCCCTTCCTCCGTGATGGTATGAATCTTACATTATCCCTGGGACGATGTGTTTTGTAGGGAGGTCGGGGTTGTCCGGTGTGTGGCTGTCGCCAGTTAGGGGAACAAGGCCCTTTACATCATCATTCCCCCCCCCCCCCGGTCACCCTGCGGACGGACGACTTGTCAAGGGGGGGGGGGGCTGGAGTGAGGTGTGGAAGGGGAATATGGGGACAGAGAAAATGGGAGTTGTGTGGAAAAGACATCAAAAAAACAAAAGACTGTTGCCAACCCGCCTCTATAACTACTGCACCATGTAACTCTTAATTTCCTTCCGAGGGGGAGGACGAACAGCTGGGTTGGCTGTGGACGAACTGTCGCAACCAGGATTCGAACCTATGCGATCGGGCCGTGGGCGGCCCGTGAATGCGTCACGGTGAGGAGCGCTAACCGTTAGGTAAACCAAGGAGATCCAGTGGTTCAAGTATTCCTAGATGCACCAGAGCGTTTTCTGAACCCCTCTCCCGCACCCGCCTCTCATTTTCTTTCCAGTTTCGTGGAAGGAGAATGAAAGCAGGCCTCTTGAGAGGGCCTTCCGCTACCTCATGACGCTCGCAGCGATTGGAATACGACCAGTTCAATAGCGTCTTGATGGGCTGACCAAGCTACAGTCAAGCAGGGGTTTGGGCGTCATACCCCTACCACACTACAGCAGGGTCGTGGCCCGCCACACCCTGCCAGACTCCGGCAGGGTGGTGGTGGTCCGCCACACCCTGCCAGACTCCGGCAGGGTGGTGGTCCGCCATACTCCTACCACACTATAGCAGGGTGGTGGCCCGCCACACCCTGCCAGACTCCGGCAGGGTGGTGGTGGTCCGCCACACCCTGCTACAGGCGTAACCAAGTCATCATTTATTTACCTCACAATCTTGCTCGCTTGCCGTTAACACACACACCCCCGCGGAGCATCTTTTTTCCTTTTTGAACAGGGGAGGAGGAGGGTAGATTAAGTGTGTGTGTGTGTGTGTGTGTGTGTGTGTGTGTGTGTGTGTGTGTGTGTGTGTGTGAGTGTGTGTGTGTGTGTGTGTGTGTGTGT